>NW_026725924.1:0-53200 GCF_029784015.1 Lycium ferocissimum
TAAGCACCGAAATTATTAGAATCAAGTGCAAAAAAATACCTATGGGGTTTTTTGGAAATCAAGAACTTCTTTAGTGGTGAAGTTGGGGGTTTTTCTCAAGTTGAATATCTTCATCCAAAGACCATTCCTACATATTCAAGGTAGACAGGGAGACGGCCTGGACACCTAGGAGCCTTACCAGTAGTTGTACTGTACAGTAGCAATCCACTACTTCGGAGTTGCCGCTTATTGGTATATTCTTTTGTGTACATATTGATGGCATCGCGGGGTCCTGTCCCGTCCTCATGTTTAGTACTCCAGTTAGAGGCTCGTAGATACATATGTGTGGGTAGTAGAAGCTATGCAGTCTTATCCATGTATATTCTGCATATCATTTTTGTAGCCTTATGGGCCTATGCATATCAATATGTTTAACTTGGGAGATGCTGGCGATCATTTCATAGTAGGTTTACTTTGAGAATTATGTATGTTGAGATGAGTATGATAGCTAGAAGGGTACGTGGTGCTCGGTAGTCAGCTTCGGGTACCCGTCATGGCCCACTAGTCGAGTCATGACCGAGACTTACTAGACCCTTTATGTAGTGTTTTTAGTTGGTTAATGTAATTAAGGGGTGTAATGGAGAAATGTGGGGTCCCATACTCATGAGGTGACGATCGCTTGTGCGGGTACCGGTGTATTCATATGGGTTATTAATGTAAAATGGATTGTGCTTTTGGAGGGGAATGTATGTAGATCTTACGAACATTGGAGGTAGTGATAAATTAACTAGTTTGGTATGATTGTTGATTGTGTGGGCACATGATAGACATGTTTGATGTATACTTGTGATTTATTGATTCATTAAGCATTCATCACTCCACATCTCGTCTAAACTATGAAATCACAACTACTTTTGATATTGGATTGATAATTATACATTTGCATATTTTACGTATATCCATTTCATGACATTATGATATACTGTTAATGGAACTTAAGGAAAATCCGTAGAGGCCGGATTAGATATGGTACATGGTTTGGAGTGATGATGGTATGGCAACCAGATTGGCTGGGACTCGATGTTGATCTAGAGGATTTGGAATTCTGGGTGAGTATATGGACCTCATGAGTCCCCCACACGTGAAACCTACTGCACAAGCGTGTGTATTACTGGTGAATATTGGACATTCCATTGCATTACATATCACTTGCATTTCATACGATTCATACTTGACTGTGTTGTGTATTTGGAAGCATTATTTGAACATTAGAAAAGGTATAAGCTTTACGACTTGGTTGATTTGTGGATTTCTTATTTCAAATTTTTGGATGCTTATAAACCGTGAAACTTAGGACTAACAAAGTAATATGATGAGTATCGGAAGTACCAACACTCATCATCCCATAGTTTAGGGCCGGTCAATTATGTTGTTGGGTACATATGCTTCCTGTACTCACTCTACACTTATTGCACCTTTTGTATGCAGGTTTGGATCTGGGTATGAGTAGAGGTCGGGATTCTGTTAATCACTGAGACATACTTTGGAGTCTAGGGTGAGCTGATGATAGCCCCGCAACACTGGGCTTCACTCCTATCTTATCCTTCCATCTTTCCTCATTTGTGTAATATATTCAAGACTTGTATTCCAAATGTTGACACCTAATTTTGGCTCTCCATGCTTACAATTAACATTTTAGGGGCCCTGATTCATTAAAGAGCATGGAATAGTATTTTTACACATTTTTGCATTATTCGACAATGTGACAACCCGTTTTGTCGTTACCATGATTCTTCTGTTTTACCCTCGCTGACCCGTTCCTGAGTCTTGTTAGAGTTGTTTTGACCCGAGAAGATAGTTGTCATAGTTTCCTAGGCATCGTTTTGAGTTTTGGGAACATCTTTTAGAAAATGGGACTTTAAGCAATAACTATATGACCGGTAGTTGTCTTTTGGATAAATGGACCTTTTTTATAAATCTGTCAATTTTGAGGGGTCCAGATGATCATTTTTGATTGATTGGTGGGCTTGGTTCGGTTCCCAATTTACGCGGTTGCTTTTTTGAACTTGGGTTGGAAAGTTGATAATTAGGCCATCGGAGGTTGACTTGGTCAACGAATCCGCCGATGGAAATTCGGAGGCCACGAGTGCGTTAGTAGGGCGTTTTTATATATATCTGCATATCTTGGTTGTCTGTATCGGACCTCGGATGATTGTCGAATTTTGGAAGAAAATCATGAAACTTGGTTTTTGGGATTCTGGTGTCTGGTGTCCGCTGGGGTGTCACCAGCAGAGTTGCAGCGGCACCGCTGTAGTGGTGGGATAGCCGCTGCAGCAATAGTGTGTATTTTGGCCAAGACAGCTGTAGCGGTCTGCACAACCGTTGGGGCGGCCATTTGACCGTTGTAGTGGTGTTGACTGAGACTAACCCTACTTTATAAGTGTGAGACCCAAAAAACCCTATTCATTATTCTATTTTCATTGGAGAGCTTTGTGGAGGCGAATTTTAGGGTTTCCAAGAGGATTCTTCATGAAAGTAACTCTTCTAACTTGTTATTGGTTCTTTAACCTCTCTTAATCCTTAGAATCACCTAGAATCTAATGCGTCTTTAAATGAGTTTCTTGAGTTGAGTTCAAAAATCTATTTGGCTTCCTAGAGTCTTCATAAATAATAAGATTAATGTAGAATATGCTTGAAAACGTTGTGAATGAATATGGGTTTTCTTCCTAATGGGTTCTTGGCTTTGAAATCTTGTATTATTGGTTGGGTTAGATTCATTAAGCATGAATTTGATGATTATAAACTCTATAAACATGTTTCTTCCATTTTTAGAGGTAAAATTATGGGATTAAAGTTAGGGTTCTAAGACCCAAATTTGGGGGTTTTCACATTAATGATGATTCCGAGAATTAATTAGGCACTTCTATGATTAAAGTAATGGGTTTTGACCCTTTGGTACTGAATTTGATATTTTGATCATAAAATTCCCATTTTGCCCTTGTTTCCCGTTTTCCCAAATTAAAGAGTGGGTTTTTTATCCAAATACAATATAGTCAATATGGGTATCATTATTCATGGTTTCTTACATAAAAATCATATGTGATAGAGTTTGATTGTTTGGAAATGCCTTGAAAGACGAAACAAGATGTGGGTTCGTGGCTTTGTTCGGTACCGCGGTAGGTTACGGCTTCCCCTTCGGTAGACTCCGGTTAGTTTCCCATATTCGCGTATTAGAAGGAACGAAAAATGTATGTGTAGGAATTAGAGATTTAGGATGGAATCCTAGGATGCTAGTGATGTGTGATTGTGTGTTCCGGCTTGTGGCCGGTAGATTATTTAGGGTGTATGATGCGGCTTTCTTGAAAATTGGTGGATTTTATGTGACTTGGGAGTAGCGGGTGATACCTATTTTCTGTGTCTAATGATGAGAATTTTCATAATATGTGATTATTTGTGTTATGCTATTAATAGTGAATCTAGTTGATAAATGGAAGGATAAAATGCACCAACGATTGTGACTGAGTTCTAGATTGAGTTGTGACGATTGATTGTGGGTGAAGGGTGAGATTACTTGTTCTAAGCTAATACGCTGATTTAGGGAAGTGGTAATAACGTATATCAATTTGATTTACTTGTTGTGTGTTTGGGACTAGCCACCCCATTGTGTTGTGATTTGATTATTCTATTGTGCTGGCTTGATGTTATGAGTTGTGGATAAATATTGGATTTTGTTATTTTCTTGATTTTGATATTGCTGTCATATCCACTATTGGTATTTTTCGGATATATTGTTGGCATACCGACTGTTAGTAGACCCAATATTGGTATTTGTTATTCGGATATATTGTTGGCACACCCACTGTTGGTATTTGTGATTCTGATATATTTTTGGCATACCCAGTGTTGGTATTTGTGGTTCGAATATATTGTTGGCATACCCACTGTTGATATTTGTGATTTGGCTACATTGTTGGCGTGCCCATTGTTGGTACTTGTGATATTGATCATGATTGTTAATGTTGATACATGCATTGCACGCACTCTTATTTTCATGATACATGTTGAGATACCGATGATAATGGTAAAACTCTTTTACTTGAGTGATGTGAGATGGCCGATATCCGATGTTCGTCTCGAAATTGTTGATTGTGTGAAATGGATACTTGATGAAACTATTTTACTTGAGGGACGTGAGATGGCCGATGTCCAATGTTCCTTCCGGAATCCTTGATTGCATGGCCGATATCCGATGTTAAATTTGGAATCGTTGATAGTGCGTGGACTCCGCGGGTCTCCCAGGGTGGTGTTGATGCGAAACCCCGGTAGGCAAAGATCCAGGGTCTCGTCCGTCTGTTGGGAAAAGATTCGAGACCGGTGGCACTTAGACTTCGCGAGTCACACTCGGTTGTGCTACCGAGATGTTGATATTTTCGTCCGGAGTACATGTGTACGCAGCATTTGCATGGCATTGCATTGCATTCATACACTATTCCATTGCATTGCATTCATACAATATTGCATTGCATTGCATTATGATTTGATTTCGGGATGTTTGGTGTTGTACTTGTGGCGTTTGATTCGGACTTGATATATTCAGACTTGGCACATTTGGGATTAGATGCTTTACTTAGGTAATGACGTGTACTCTGATTCGAATTTATTGATTAGACTTGTTGAAGTATCCCATAGACCGTTCGTAAGATTAGTTATAGGGAAAAGGGTAAAAAATACCCCTCTACTTTGGAAAAATAGCTAAAAATATCCTCCGAACTTACTTTGGGTCAAAAATACCCCTCTCATCCTTAAAGTTTTCAAATATACCCCTGTCTTGACGGAAATTATCCCCCAAAATAACCCGAAATCATTATTTAAACCCGTTCCATCATTTAAATCCGACCCAACTAAATAATAACCCATAAGATCCCTTTATTCCCCCAATTCCCTCAAACTTCAAACCTACGTATTGGGGGAATAAGGGGATTTTATGGGTTATCATTTAGTTGGGTCGGGTTTAAATGATGGAGCGGGTTTCAAAAATGATTTCGGGTTATTTTGGGGGATAATTTCCGTCAAGATTTGGTTATATTCGAAAACTTTAAGGATGGGAGGGGTATTTTTTACCCAAAATAAGTTTGAAGGATATTTTTAGCCCTTTTTCCAAAGTAGAGGGTTATTTTTGACCCTTTTCCCTTAGTTATATGTTTGGTCTCTATGTGATGTAGGATAACGGGTGTCTTAATGATGAGTTGACTACCAGACTAAAACGAACAATTTAATGATATGTGAGTTGCGAGATTGTTGTGTGATTTATTGGTGATTATTGGAGTGAAGTTAATGATTAAAAGGTATTGACGTCCAGTGTGTGGTAGATAGACGTATGACTTGATTGGGTTGTTATCATGTTTACCTGTGAATTCTTTACTGATATGTGTTTCTAACCATTGTCGGGCTATGATACTTACTCAGTACGCGTTGATTGTACTGATACTGCTCTTCCTACACCCTTTTTAGGTGTAGAGTGTTTTAGGTGATTGATTGCAACATGTTCGGTGATGCGCGATGCCTAATCTGAAGGCCTCCTCCCATTTCATTCCGAGACGAAGTTTGGGTCTTATAGGGTTGTTGTAATCCGTATCATTTAGTCATTCTTGTACTAGTCTTGACCAGGTCATGGGAACTTGAAATGAGTCTTTATTTATTTACGGTTGTAAACACTTTCAATATTGGGGTTTATTAGGTAATTGATTTACGTTGTTAATCATCCTTAGTTATTGGATTATTCTATTGTCTCTGTGTTATTAATTGAGGGTTCGCCTACCGAGGAGGGAAAGGAAGGTGCCCGCGCGATCCTACCGAGGAGGGAAAGGAAGGTGCCCGCGCGATCAGAGCTTAGGTTACTGGTCTACTAGATACAAGAGCAATGTGTAGTAGAGTCTCGTCGAATAGTACGAAGACGTCTGTACCCATCCACGAGAGGCTATGAGGCATATTAGGAAAACTCCCTTCATTCTTTCTATTCGTGCTACTTTAGTCGAATTGGTATCTCGGTAGGGTCCAATTGGTATCTAGGCGATCCCAATTGGTATTTGTGTATTCTTGTTGTATTCTCCCTCGAATGGCGGAAACCTGTTCTAAATTCTGTGCCATCGATTTCATATGTCAGGTTATGATACGATATGAGATGCGTTGTCTTGATTCGGACACTTGACCAAATTCAGTTTTAGTTATTGTTTGAGTTTTCGTTGGGGGAATTTGGTTAAGACTGTTTCATTGATGGTTCTTTGAGAAATGGGGAGTAGGTAATAAGAGTCGAAGGATATCTGTGATCCTAGTGGTCGGTTGCTCGGAAATGGTTAATGCATGGGGGCTTAGTAAGAGTGATCTGCTTGTGGATAGGATTCGTTTTGGGAAAAAGGGGTTTGACTCTGACAAGGGTCGTGATGGTATACGTGGCACGTGTGAATCTATGGCAGATTAATGATTCTTCAATGGTTAAGCTTTTAGCATTGGTTCGCGAGAACGAGTGTCAGTTCGCTAGAAATTTCTAGATTCGACGAGTATAGTGATTGTGTGTAGTAGATAAGAGAAGTTGAGAGTAAGTACTAAAAGGACGATATTGCGAGAGAGCATAGAGAATCCGAATTCTTAAGGGGATTGGTTTTGGTACTTGTTGTGTACATGGAATTGAGTCGTGGTAAAGAGGATTTGGATAGAAAATTCTTGAGCACTAAGAGGGAAATAATTGGTATCTGGCATGCTTATGAGAATGTGTTTGTGACTGTTACAAGAGTGAGATTCTAGTAACCATGCAACTGTTAAGAGTTATGTCCAGTATTGGATTGAGGCTGAGAGCTTTTGTACTTGTTGTGTAGCTTCGGTGAGTTAGTTATTTATCGGTGTTGTTATCCGATTGAGTTGATGGTGTAGTCGCTTGAATGGTTAGGTGTGTTTAGGTTTGACAAGGGAGACGTTCTAATTAGTAGGTCATTGCAGACCAAGTATGTGCTTCGTAGGATTTAGAATTTAGTTGGTTTAGACTCCGATGCGTTGAAATTAACTCTAATGTGTAAAGTGTGTGTTTAAGAGAAAGGATCTGTAGAAATTCTTAGTATGTTATGGCTATCAGTGTCTCCACGATGGGATCGTGTTGTACTAAGTGTTTTATGTTATGAACAATATTGACGGAATAACTTCGGATATTATGGGTCCGAAGTGATTATGCTTGTTAGCGCCAGGGATTGTGAGATTTTGATGCTTTCGGAAGTATTATGGGTTATTGAGGTATTATAATGGAAAGTTTGACAGTTAAAAGATTGATTTATGAGTACATATGTCCTTAGTGTCGGAAAATTCGGGTTGTACCAGGTATGCGTATTGGGTAATGTTAAGGAATTTGAGGTTGCATTTGCAAGATTTAGTTATCCAATACCTTGAGAACAATTTGGATAAGTTTCATTTTTAGAGCTGAGAACGGTATAACTTATGGTTTGCTATGCGCGGTAAGAATGTGATTGGCTCGGATCTTGGAATCAGTTTGTGCGGTTGCTGATATATTCTGAAATGGTTGCTGATATATTCTAAAATGGTGCATTCATTGTGGGTTATTATGGTTTGAACGGAAAGGGTTTAGTTAAAATTATAGTTCCAAGAGAAATTACGGATTTTAAGTAAAATCAGTTTAATGGATTGGAGAAGGGGCATTGTGACCTTAAGGTTTGTTGCTAGCAAACCTTGAGGTATTTCATCCGGGTTAGCTTTTCGATTAGTACCACGGGTTGTGATGGGCACAGTTATGTTTCGAAGAGACAATACGTTGTCATAGGCTCCGTCTTGATCATTGCAGTTTGTTGGGTTTTGTTCTATGCGGTATTCTATGGTATGTTCCTAGATATGTGATTCGGTGAGTTAAGAAGACTTAGAAATGGTCAAACTGTTTGCGAAAAAGATGAGTTTCGGTGGTATGACTTAGAGTTTTTGTATGTTTGGGGTTCTCCTTTGGAAATAGTAAGTAATGGCCCCAGTCTGCTTTGTGTGCTTCTAAGAATTTATGATTTAAGGAGCGACTTGGAAGTGGTGAAACAGAAGGATCAGCGAGATCAGAATATCTTGTTGGTTTGGAATGTACTATGATTCAGTTATACCTAAGGGTGGTGTTGTTCGAATAATGTGTGTGAGAACCATGGTTCGTTTTAGAGGTATGTTACGTGGGGTCTTAATGTCCTTTAACAGTTATGGCTATTCAGATACTAGCTGCGACAAGCATTTCGGGTATGGTTACATGATTATTGAATCCTTGTTTGGTATAAGAAGGTTTTGACTAATAAGGTGAGCAAGTTGCGGTTTTGGATTGTTTCTTATTGTGAAGACTTCGTGTTGGTTGTGATATGATTTCCTTGGTTACCGTAAGCTTCTTCCTACTCTCGATCTTCGCTCGAGGACGAGCGATTATTTAATTGGTATCTGATGCGACGAACCATTTTGTTGTTATCGGGATTCTTCCGTTTTACTCTCGCTGACCCGTTCCTGAGTCTTGTTAGAGTTGTTTTGACCCGAGGAGATAGTTTCCATGGTTCCCTAGGCGTCGTTTTGAGTTTTGGGAACATCTTTTAGAAAATGGGACTTTAAGCGATAACCGTATGACCGGTGGTTGACTTTTGGATAAACGGACCTTTTTCAGAGATCTATCAATTCCGAGAGGTCCGGATGATCATTTGTGATTGATTGGTGGGCTTGGTTAGGTTCCCAATGTATGCGGTTGCATTTTAGGACTTGGGTTAGAAAGTTGATAATTAGGACATTGGAGGTTGACTTGGTCAACGAATCCTCCGATGAAAATTTCGAGGCCACGAGTGCATTAGCAGCGTGTTTTTATGTATATCTGCATATCTTAGTTGTCTGTATCGGGCCTCGGATGATTGTCAAATTTTGTAAGAAAATCATGAAACTTGGTTTTTGGGATTCTGGTGTCTGGTGTCCCCTGGGGCGGCACCAGCACCGCAGTAGCGGCACCGCTGTAACGGTGGGATAGCCGCTGCAGCGGTAGTGTGTATTTTGGCCAGGACCGCCGTAGCGGTCTGTACAACAGCTGGGGCGGTACCGCTGGGGCGGCCATTTGACCACTGTAGCGGTGTTGACTGAGACTGACCCTACTTTATAAGTGTGAGACCCAAAAAACCCTATTCATTATTCTATTTTCGTTGGAGAGCTTTGGGGAGGCGAATTTTAAGGTTTCCAAGAGGATTCTTCATGAAGCTAACTCCTCTAACTTGTTATTGGTTCTTTAACCTCTCTTAATCCTTAGAATCACCTAGAATCTAATGGGTCTTGAAATGGGTTTCTTGAGTTGAGCTCAAAAATCAATTTGGCTTCCTAGAGTATTCATAAATATTAAGATTAATGTTGAATATGCTTGAAAACATTGTAAATGGATTAGTTAGATTCATAATTTTCCTTAAAAGCTTAGGATTAAAAGAAGGGTTTTATGGGTTTTCTTCCTAATGGGTTCTTGGCTTTGAAATCTTGTATTTTTGGTTGGGTTAGCTTCATTAAGCATGAATTTGATGATTATAAACTATATAAACATGTTTCTTCCATTTTTAGAGGTAAAATTATGGGATTAAAGTTAGGGTTCGTAGACCCAAATTTGGGGGTTTTCACATTAATGATTATTTTGAGATTTAATTAAGTACTCCTATGATTAAAGTAATGAGTTTTGACCCTTTGGTATTGAATTTGATATTTTGGTCATAAAATTCTCGTTTTTCCCTTGAGTCCCGTTTTCCCAAATTAAAGAGTGGGTTTTTGACCCGAATAGAATATAGTCAATATGGGTATCATTATTCATGGTTTCTTACATAGAATTCATATGTGATAGAGTTTGATTATTTGGAGACACTTTGAAAGACGAAACAAGATGTCGGTTCGTGACACCTGTTCAGCTGCCAGGTAGGTTACGGCTTCCCCTTTGGTAGGCTCCGATTAGTTCCCATATTCGTGTGTTAGAAGGAACGGAGAATGCATGCATAGGAATTGGAGATTTAGGATGGAATCCTAGGATGGTATTAATGTGTGATTGTGTGTTCGGGCTTGCGGCCTGTAGGTTATTTAGGATGTATGATGTGGCTTTCTTGAGAATCAGTGGATTTTATGTGACTTGGAAGTAGCGGGTGATACCAATTTTTTCTGTGTAATGATGAGAATTTTGGTAATATGTGATTATTTGTGTTATGCCATTAATAGTGAATCTAGTTGATAAATTGAAGGATAAAATGCACCAATGATTGTGACTGAGTTCTAGATTGAATTGTGACGAATGATTGTGAGTGTAGGGGGAGATTACTTGTTCTAAGCTGATAGGCTAATTTAGGGATGTGGTAATAACGTATATCGATTTGATTAACCTGTTGTGTGTATGGGACTAGCCACCCCATTGTGTTGTGATTTGATTGTTCTATCATGCTGGCTTGATGCCATGAGTTGTGGATAAATATCCGATTCCGTTATCATCTTGATTTCGATATTATTGGCATACCCGCTGTTGGCATTTCTGATTCGGATATATTGTTGGCCTACCCACTGTTGGTATTTGTGATTCGGATATATTATTGGCATACCCACTTTTGGTATTTGTGATTCTGATATATTGTTGGCATACCCACTGTTGGTATTTGTGATTCAGATACATTGTTGGCATACCCACTGTTCGTATATGTGATTTGGATATATTATTGGCGTGCCCATTGTTGGTACTTGTGATATTGAGCATGATTGTTGATGTTAATACATACATTGCACGCACTCTCATTTTCATGATACATGTTGAGATACCGATGATAATGGTAAAATTCTTTTACTTGAGTGACGTGAGATGGCCCATGTCCGATATTCATGTTACACCTCAAAAAAAATTTCTGTTCATGTATAGTAAATAGACTAACGAAGTATACGATGTTTCAGTAAGTAAGAAATAGCACTTGATGATCCTAATTGAGATTTCAAAGGCCTTCGAAGTAAGAGAAGAAAGTTTGCTTAGAAAGGCAAGGTATACGTTACGAATCGGAAAGGATTTACGAGTGATAGGTTAGCGATGATTTAATGATGTCTGGGAAAAGAGTTATAATGTCCCTTATATTGTTAACGAGGTGTTAAACAAGTGTCAAGAAGGTTCCATAAGGATTGGAGATCAAACGAACGACAGAGATCATTTCAGGGAAATGGGGTTATACGACCGACTTATACTGTCCGTATAACATTATACGGTCCGTATAAGGGTCCGTATAACACCCAGCAGAGATGATGTTTGCCTGGTGGTGAACCACGACCACTTATACAGGCCGTGCAATGTTCTACGGACCGTATAAGTGTCCGTGGAAGTCCCGACGGGCTGAGTTAAGTTCAATTATATTAATGTGATCCCACTTCACTAATTTCATTTCCCAAACTTCTTCATCTCTCTCAAGGCTTCTAGAGGGTTCCACACACTTCTTCCATAAGAACTCAAGAGAGATTCAAGATCAACTTTATCAAACCAAGAGAGTTAAGTGTAAGAAGCTCACTAGAGTTCATCCAAGCCAAGAAATTTCAATGGGAGTGAACTAGGGTTTTGGTGCAAGAAGAGTATTTCCACTCAAGGCTTATTCTTCCATTATCTAAGGTGAGTTTTATGGCATTTCCATGTTGTTTGAGGTATTGAAAAGTTGAAACACTTGGATTGTAGAAGGAAATAGGAAATGGGTCATGAATGTAAGAATAGTGACATATTGAGCACACTCACCTTAAAACGTTATTACCCTCAAGGTGAGATATGATGATTATGATTACTCCATAATGTAATCAGGGGTCCACGACCTCATGTCACCCCGACATCGCCATAATTGCCTTTAATGTTCTAATGTATGCTTTAATGATAGATGTATGGAAATGCTAAGGATGATGTTGATTTACTTTGTGTATTTTTATGTATATGTGTGTATGTATGCATAGCATCGAGTCCCAGAAGGGCCGAGTACGGATAGCATCGAGTCCCGGAAGGGCCGAGTACGGATACCATCGAGTCCCGAGAGGGCCGAGTACGGGTGATACCGAGCCTATATTGCCGGGTACGTGGATGTACTGCATTGTAAGTTATTGTATATGTAAGCGGATGGATGTAACAAGTGTATCTCTAGGAAAATAAAGGGGTAACTACGTATGATGAATGTTTAAAAAGTATTATGAGAAATGAACGGTTCTTTTATCTTATGCTATTTCTCATACTCTTATCATGTTATTATCCACGCCTTACATACACAATACATTGCTCGTACTGACGTTCGTTTTCTTTGGACGCTGTGTTCATGCCCATGCAGTGACGAGGAGACGACCTAGATTCATAGGAGCTTCTAGCGATTTCGAGGGCACTCCATTGTTTCGGAGGTGGCATTGATTGATTATTTTGTGTACATATATGTTTTGGGCACAACGGGGTCCTATCCCGTCCATATGTCTAGTACTCTAGTTGAGGCTCGTAGATACGTATGTGTGGGGAGTATGGTCTCACGATGTCCTTATTGTATGTATATTATTTTGATAGCCGAAGGGCTTATGTATATAAAGGTAATTATGTGCAAATTGAAAAAAAAATATGTTTTTCCTATGATTTGAGTATAAGATTACTGAATGAACGCTTGCTGAGTACGATAGGTAATGGTATGAGCGGTGCTCGGTGGTTAGCCCCGGGTAACCGTCATGGCCCCTAGTTGGGTCGTGACAAAAGTGGTATCAGAGCAGTTCAGTCCTAGGAAGTGTCTACGAGCCGTGTCTAGTAGAGTCTTATTTATGGTGTGTTGCGCGCCACACTAATAAATAGGAGGCTACAGGGCATTTAGGAAAAATGACCATTCTTCTTCTTACTAGATCGTGCTATAGAGCCATGTTATAAGATTTTCCCCTCCGTAATGGTGCGTTTATGATTTCAGCAAAGTTGATGAAAGGAAAAGCTACTGCAGCCCGGAAGGGCAAGACAGTGATTGCAGAAGGGCTTGAATGGGTCCCATCTAGGGATATGGTGGAGAGTGAACCCCGAAATAAGGCCCTATCTCGAATTTCCCGTACCTTACCCACTTTAGAGGATCAGAGGGGAGCCTCAACTTTAGCTCCCGCACCCCCAGTCCCTCCTCTAGATGCCTCGGGCCAAGAGATGAGACGGGCCATTTTTTTCGGTTAGTAGCGAAAAGCTAGCGGCAGGATGTGGGCCACGGTAACGGGGGTCGGAGAAAAGAGAGTTAATTCTCCAGGGTTTGATCATGAGTTTAGGGGCGCTCCGAGACAACAATTCTCCAGCCACTCGGTTCGTTCAACAACTAGCGCTCCTCCACAGTTTCCTGGACCCGTGTTTGATGGATCTACTAATTCTAGGCTGCCCCAGAGTCTCAGAGTTCCCAATTCTCGGAATAGGGGTAATTCAAGCCAGATGAGATTACCTGTACCGCGATGTAGACAATGCAGAAAGTTGCATTCTGGACCGTGCCGCTTGTGTTCGGATGTTTGTTATGCCTGTGCTCGGCCAGGCCATTTTAGGCGCGATTGTCCATCGCTACGTGGTAAAGATAGGGTTCGGTCTACGGGAGTGGTAGCTGGCTCTTCATCATCAGTACACCCTCCTAGGCGGAGGCCGTAGATAGCAGCAGGTTGTGATAGATATCAAAGAGAAATGCCCAGTCTGAGTGGGTCCTAGCACCATACCTATGCATTAGCTGGGCGACAGGATCTTGAGTATCCCTCTGATATTGTCCCAGGTATATTTTCAGTAATCTCTTATGATATGTATTCGTCGATTGATTCGGGTCCTACGCTGTCATATATTACTCCCGATGTGATGATTGTGTTGAGACGAAAAATCTGAGCCAACCCAACAAATTGAGATGACTATATTTGTTAGTGACCTAGTGATAGCCAGAATCATGATTTACAAGTAAGTTGATTGGCAAGTGTGTGGAAATAAAAATATATAATAATATGTGTATGTATATATATATATATATATATATATATATTGGAATTCTAGACCGAGTGTGCAGGCACAACTTATGAGACAAGCTCTATTATTTATATCCTTTAATGGTAAGTGATCTTGTGTTGATGAGTTGCGTATCATGTGTGTCCCGATATATGTCCTATTAAGGCATGGGACGTGTTTTTTTTGGGCTATGTGCAGGTTTGGGATTGTTATGTTTACAAGAGAAACCTTGCCGAAATTTCCCGGGAAACTAAAAGAAATTGCGGGTATCGTAGATAGAATTGTTGTGAAAAGAAGAGAAGGCCAGCAATGAGTGATTGAGAACGGAGGGTATAGAAGGACGAGGAAATATACGAAGTACGCGTGCTTAAGAAATGGTCATATTATGAGAAAAGGAAGACGTATCTCCTACGAATATCCTCCACTAAGACAGAACAAGTAAAGTATATAAAAGAATACGTTGGAGAGAAAAATGTGGCCATGAATTACGAGTTTACCATACGATGATAAAGCGATAAATTAAGGTTATCAGCAATGACAAATACGACGTGATTATGATTGGTTTCGGAATCAATGTTGAGTGCAACACAAGAGTAAAAGAGTATGAGGCAATAAGGGGTGTTAGTGGCACATGAGACTTAGATCCTTGAAAACAAAAAAATGGCGGGTTTAAGGGAAAATGCATTTACGGTTGCTATAAGTCGATTATAGGAAAGAGAGGAATAACTTGAGATGGGAAGAAAGGGGAAAGATGATGCTATAAGTGAACTCTGGGTATCGAAAAATGGGATACGTGACATTACATGGATGATACGAATAGCTAGATAGACTACTATTTGAGTACCCCTATGAGACAGAAGTTATTGATTGGAGCGGATGTAGACATTGACTCATAACTAACGGTTGAGCTAAGTAAGATACATCCTTGTTTGGGGTGCTATGTTGGTTGTATTACTTGATTACAAAACTGCGAGATGAGCGTGTTAAGACTTCACACATGAATTGCCGTAGCTATAAATTATGGGAGATGACATGAATATGATGCAGTATAATAAGAGAATCGAGGAATGGGATATATGAATTCAAGATTGAAAGTAAGGTAACGGATTGGAGAATGGTATAAGTAAGACCCTTAAGAGGGGAAGCGAGTAAGGAAAATACAGGTGTAGAGATTGAAACGATGGATCCCAAGACGTGACAGATATAGACTCTAAAACAAAAAGTGAAAGTTATGCAGAAATGAGTTTAATAACTAGTAAATAAGTGAACAAGAATCGAGCGGGTAACTGTGACTGCACTGAAAATTATTTGTGAAAACCTTGAACAACATGACATTGGGAGCAAATAACTTGAGGAATATTGTAAAGGATATCAATGCTATACTGGAATAGAGGCGAGGGAATTGAGAGTAGAGTCGTTTGTTAATGATATTGCGAGCTATAAGGGACAAATAAGAAGAGACATAAAGTTTTCTATAATAGAATATAAGATGTGATAATCAGGGGACTAATAAAGGATAGAAAAGAGCATGACGAGATAAGTTACATCATATAGACAAAAGAGTTTTGGTATGTGTGAGATACGTAAAATAGAACAGACCAAAGAAAGGGAAGCTTTACGGATAAGGTTAGATGTTCGTACACAAATCACACAAGAACGGTTATGTAACCTGTAAGTATTTACATATCGAGAATGAAACCAATGGGATACATAGAAAGAGGAATAGGGGGTAGACAAGAATAGTGTGTTGGTGGTACTCCGGGTCAGTTGAGGGAGAATATATGGTAAATTAAGTCGAAATGTTGAGCCAGAATTAGCATTAAGGACAAATAGGACGATCACTCTGGATGTGATATAAGTATATGTTATATGTTTCCTACGGTGGCCCTGAGGTAGGTTAGATTACTTACGAATTCGATAGGATCATTGAATAAAGGGGGTTTCACCAGAAGAATATCATGCCTTGGAACTTTCATTTTGTATCATTGTGGTTATAGCGAATTTCCAATAGCTTACCAAAGGGTTATGAAATTCTTGAAAATTATGAAGTCTAGAATGAGTCGACGAGGGACACCTACGACAAGACATCTCGGATTGAGTTTATCTAGACTCTACAGATGCAAATCAATACCATTATCATGGTCACATGGAAGAAAGAAAGTGGGATAGATTTGCAAACCATGTAAGACTTAATATCATTATTGGGCAAGAAAAAGGATCAACGAGACTTAGAATTTCAAGTGAAAGATTGGGTATTCTTAAAAGTGTCGCCAATGAAGGGCGTTATGAAATTTGGCCAAAAGGGGAAGCTTAGTCCCCGATACATTAGGCCTTATGAGATTGTGCGCAAAGTAGGCAAAGTGGCTTATGAATTAGATCTACCTCCTAATTTGGAGTCAGTTCACCCAGTTTTTCATGTCTCGATGCTTCGTAAATATGTTGGATATCCTACTAGGATCGTGCCGATGATAAATGATGTTCAAGTGACAGAAAAGTTAACTTATGAAGAGGTACCTATTGCCATATTAGATAGGCAATTACGGAGGCTTCGAAATAAAGAAGTGGACTCAGTTAAGGTCTTATGGCGAAATAACAACCGAGAAGAAAATATGAAATCCAAGTATCCGCACTTATTTCAGCCCCCGGAAGAGATCCAAGACGAAACACCAAGATTATGAGGTATGTATGTTTTCTTTTATGTATATGGGTCGTGTGGGGCCAACTTATATTACTATTGTGTTGTGGCCCTACGAGGCAATGTTATTGTGGGCTGTTGTGACAGGATGGTAGTGCCATATTACAGGGGAAACTCTGGCGAAATTTTCGTAGAATTCCCAAGTGCTTAACATTCGAGGACGAATGTTCCAAAAGGGGGGAAGAATGTTACACCTCGAAAAAAAAATTCGTTCATGTACAGTGAATAGACTAGCGAAGGGCACGAAGTATACAATGTTTCGATAAGTAAGAAAGAGCACTTGATAATCCTAATTGAGATTTCAAAGGCATTCGAAGTAAGAGAAGAAAGTTTGCGTAAAAAGGCAAGGTATACGTTACGAATCGGAAAGGATTTACGAGTGATAGGTTAGCGATGATTTAATGATGTCTGGGAAAAGAGTTATAATGGCCCTTATATTGTTAACTAGGTGTTAAACAAGTGTCAAGAAGGTTCCATAAGGATTGGAGATCAAACGAACGACGAAGATCATTTCAGGGAAATGGGGTTATACGACCGACTTATACGGTCCGTATAAGGGAAAAGGAAGTATAACACCCGGCAGAGATGATGTTTTTGGTGATGAACCATAACCACTTATACGGGTGTGCAATGTTCTACGGACCGTATAAGTGTCTGTGGAAGTCCCGACGGGCTGAGTTAAGTTCAATTATATTAATGTGATCCCACTTCACTAATTTCTTTTCCCACACTTCTTCATCTCTCAAGGCTTCTAGAGGGTTCCACACACTTCTTCCACAAGAACTAAAGAGAGATTCAAGATCAACTTTATCAAACCAAGAGAGTTAAGTGTAAGAAGCTCCTAGAGTTCATCCAAGCCAAGAAATTTCAATGGGAGTGAACTAGGGTTTTGGTGCAAGAAGAGTATTTTCACTCAAGGCTTATTCTTCCATTATCTAAGGTGAGTTTTATGGTATTTCCATGTTGTTTGAGGTATTGAAAAGTTGAAACACTTGGATTGTAGAAGGAAATAGGAAATGGGTCATGAATGTAAGAATAGTGACATATTAAGTAGTAGTTTGGAATGAGTCATGAATATTGATATGTTGCGGTTGTAAGTATGTTATGAATGACATTTAGAACATGGGGTAAGTATTGTATGTGAGAAAACGCAATAGTGAACTATGGCCATGATTATGGAGAAATTGAGAAATGTGGATAATGTAGATGAATGATGATTGTTGCCTATAATATTGTGAATGTTGTTATGGATGTTTGGGAGTTGATATGTAATACGAGGAGAGTTGTATAAATAAAGGAAATGCTGCCCAATTTTCTCTAGCTTTAGTAAACACGTTCTCATAATTGATTAGCTAATGTTAATGCGAATTCTCTTAAAGGTAGAAACGCGAGCATCGAAGGAGAACGATCAAACGATAGAATAGCTAAACGAAAGAGGTATGTAAGGCTAGTCCTTTCTTTCTAAGGCATGAATCTTATGGCATGATTTTCCCTCCTTCTCCATGAATTTTGCTACATTTCGGAAACTAAGAGTCTATGTTCATTAATAGCCATATGAGATAAAGATAAGAGATATAGTATGAGCACGATAATGATGACGATGAGTCTATGACTATAAGAGAGCTGCATATGTATAAGATAAAGAAAAGAGGTAAGACACGAGTATGATAATGGATGATGATGATGAGTTTAAGTCTAAAGAATCCTAAAGTAAGATATGATGCCCATGAAGTTAATGATTCTAAGTATAGTTCCATTGATGCTTTTTCTTGTGTACACTCACCTTAAAACGTTATTTCCCTCAAGGTGAGATGTGATGATTATGATTACTCCATAATGTAATCGGGGGTCCACGACCTCATGTCACCCCGACATCGCCATAATTGCCTTCAATGTTCTAATGTATGCTTTAATGATAGATGTATGGAAATGCTAAGGATGATGTTGATTTCATTTGTGTATTTTTATGTATATGTATGTATGTATGCATAGCATCGAGTCCCGGAAGGGTCGAGTACGGATAGCATCGAGTCCCGGAAGGGCCGAGTATAGATAGCATCGAGTCCCAGAAGGGCCGAGTACGAGTGATACCGAGCCTATATGGCTGGGTACGTGGATGTACTGCATTGTAATTTATTGTATATGTAAGCGGATGGATGTAACAAGTGTATCTCTAAGAGAATAAAGGGGTAAGTACGTATCACGAATGTTTAAAAAGTATTATGAGAAATGAACGGATCTTTCATCTTATGCAATTTCTCATGCCCTTATCATGTTATTATCCACGCCAGACATACACAGTACATTGCTCGTACTGACGTCGTTTTCTTTGGACGCTGTGTCCATGCCCACAGGTAGAGAGAGAGATGACCCAGATTCATAGGAGCTTCTAGCAGACTTTGAGGGCACTCCATTGTTCCAGAGGTGCCATTGATTGATTATTTTGTGTACATATATGTTTTGGGAATGACGGGGTCCTGTCCAGTCCATATGTCTAGTACTCTAGTAGAGGCTCGTAGATACGTATGTGTGGGTAGTATGGTCTCACGATGTCCTTATTGTATGTATATTATTTTGATAGCCGAAGGGCTTATGTATATAAAGGTAATTATGTGCAAATTGAAAAAAAAAATATGGTTTTCCTATGATTTGAGTATAAGATTTCTGAATGAACGCTTACTGAGTACGATAGGTAATGGTATGAGCGGTGCTCGGTGGTTAGCCCCGGGTACCCGTCATGGCCCCTAGTTGGGTTGTGACAGTTCATCCCGGGATCGTTGATTTTGTGAAATGGATACTTGATGAAAGTCTTTTACTTGAGTGACGTGAGATGGCCGATGTCCAATGTTCATTCCGAAATCGTTGATTGCATGGCCGATGTCGGACTTGTTGGGCAAAGATCCGGGATGGGTGGCCCTTAGACTTCGCGAGTCACACTGGGTTGTGCTACCTTGATATCGATATTTCTGTCCGGAGTATATGTGTACGCAACATTTGCATGGCATTGCATTGCATTCATACACTATTACATTGCATTGCATTATGATTTGAGTTTGAGATGTTTGGTGTTGTACTTGTGGTGTTAGATTCGGAATTGATATATTCAGACCTGGCACATTTGGGATTAGATGCTTTACTTAGGCAATGACGTGTACTTGGATCCGAATTTATTGATTGGACTTGTTGAAGTATCCCATAGCCCGTCCGTAAGATTAGTTATATGTTTGGTCTTTATGTGATGTAGAATGACGGGTGTCTTAATGATGAGTTGACTACTAGACTAAAACGAATGATTTAATGATATGTGAGTTGCGAGATTGTTGTGTGATTGATTGGTGATTATTGGGGTGAAGTTAATGATTAAAAGGTATTGATGTACAGTGTGTGGTAGATAGACGTATGACTTGATTGGGTTGTTATCATGTTTAGCTGTGAATTCTTTTACTGATATGTGTTTCTAACCATTGTCGGCCTATGATACTTACTCAGTACGCGTTGATTGTATTGATACTGCTCTTGCTACACCTTTTTCGGGTGTAGAGTGTTTCAGGTAATTGATTGCAACATGTTCGGAGATGCCCGGTGCCTAATCTAAAGGCCTCCTCCCATTTCTTTTCGGGACAGAGGTTGGGTCTTATAGTGTTGTTGTAATCCATATCATTTAGTCGCTCTTGTACTAGTCTAGATCAGGTCATGGGAACTTGAAATGAGTCTTTATTTATTTACGGTTGTAAATACTTTCAATAGTTGAGTTTATTAGGTAATTGATTTCCGCTATTAATCGTACTTAGTTATTGAAATATTCTATTGTCTTTACTTTATTACTGTGTTATTAATTGAGGGTTCGCCTATCGAGGAGGGAAAGGTAGGTGCCCGTGCGATCCTAAATTGGGTCGTGACAGACAATTTATCAGTAATTGTCCTTATTTTAGGAATTTTATCATTTATTGTCATTTTTAAGAATCATTATTTTTGCACATGTACAACGTAATGCTACCATTTTGTGCAATTAATAATTGCTTCTTTCTTTTATAGCAGTTTATTTTTGTATCTTATACATTAATATTTATATTTTATATTTACACTATTATTTATACATGTATTAGTTAACTATATTTTAGTACAGTACGTCAGTGTAGAGAAAAACAGAGCAAATAATTCTTAAAAGCAGAGCAAGAATTCGATCAAGTCAGGGTCTTATCACTTTTTAAAAAAGGTGACATTTGAAGTGATGGATTGGGTTCTTCATCCATTAGTTAATAGACTTTTATACATTGGTTAAAAGCATGAAATTCTCATTGGTTAAAAGCATGAAATTCTCATTGGACAATAACCTAAAGACCTAATGTGGCATTAAGGGGACAATGTGGTATAGTCCTTTATTTTTTGGACAAACCATGGGTCATTTTGTACTATAAATATAGGAGGTGGGTCTTCATATTTTATTCACTACTGCACACTACCTCACATAGATTTTTTTCGTCTCTCTACACTCTCCATATTTTCTCTTCATTGGAAGATTTGCAAGGCCAGCATGTTCCTCCTCTCTCAATATTTTCTTTTCTCCCTTCTTTTTCATACATTGTCTTTATATTTTTATATAAATAGTCTTTAAATTTATTATATTCATTGTCTTTACATTTTTATACACATTACATACATTGTTTATATTTATTCATGCATTTGTCTTTATATTTATTCATACATTATCTTTACACTTATTCTTACATTACATTTACTCATGCATTTGCCTCTACATTTACTCATGTAATGTATTTACATTTATTTGTGCATTGTGTTAATATCCATTCATACATTGTCTCTACATTTTCTTCATGTATTTTCTCTACCTTTTTCTTTACATTTTCCTTACAACTTTCTTCCACTTTAACCCACACTTTTTCCTTTACATCATTTTACATCTCCATATTCTTTTACATATGTTTATACCATACATTATATACACATACATGTACATACTTACATTATTTAACCACTAAGTGAAGAAGGGAGAAAATTTTCATTAAAGGGAATGCACTTTATTGTCTCTATATTATCTTTACATTTTTCATTCAATATCTTTATATTTTTGTTATATTGTCTCTATAATTTTATTTATTTTTATACATGTATAAATTTACAAGCATTTTCTTTTACATTTTTTTGTACCATCACACCACATGCCTATTTAATTTTTTCTCTACATCATATTTACATTTACGTAAATTTTCATTTTTATTCTTATGTTCTTTATACCTACATCATTCACATATACATTTTTACATTACATACACTACAATAATATTAGGTTCAAATCAAGTTTCATCCTCTTTTTTGTCAAATCATTCTTTTAAAGACTTTATGCCATGTCACTTACTTTTTGACTTTTTAAATTATTTAACTAACACATTTTTTCTTTCATCTTGCAATTTATTACAAATACTATATTTTTAGCTGATGAAGAAATTTTTGTTTGATTTCCAAGGCCTTCCCTGCACAAAAGACGGTTTTTTATTTTAAATTTATTTATTAGTTCTTTAATTCATTCGATAGTTATTTATTCTCTTACTAACATTTTTTATGAAGTGTTTATATAGGTACTGGGAGATACATCTCGAAGACGACACTCAGAAGATACACTTTTAGACTTACGAGGTACATTCTCTTTATACTCTTTTATATATTTTTTTTAATATACATTTTTTTATAAATACTTGATACTTGGTATAAATACATTTTTATATACTGTATATACTTAGCATATAATCACCTAGTATAGCTTTTAATGAAATCTCAATATTTTGAAAACAAGTAATAATAATGATAAACAAATAGATAATCCCCCTCTAGTTTTCAGTTAAACTAAGTTTAAGGACTGTCTTCGAATGGGCTCTAAGGGATGCCTAATACCTTCCTCTCGGGGTAATAAGACCCTTATCTAGAATGTCATAGGTTTCGTGGACTAAAAATACAACAACAACAACAACAAGCCCAGTATAATCCCACCATGTGGGGTCTGGGGAGGGTAGAGTGTACGCAAACCTAACCCCCACCTTGAAAGGTAGGGCGGCTGTTTCCGAAAGACCCTCGGCATTTCGTGGACTAAAAATGGAGTAGACAAACAAATACATATAGGTTTCTTGATTTCTCTTAAAAAATTAGGTGGCCACTCTAATTCTTTTATACTATTTAGAAGAACCGGGAAGTTGCAAACTATCTTGGACCCGTTTAAAATAAGGCACAACACCAAATAGTCGCTCTAATACTTATGACTTCCAAGTTTTCAGAGATGTATTGTCCTAGACTGTTTTATGTTCTTAATTATGAGACCTATTATGAGACTTATTATGGGTTGTTATTTCTTATTTCCATATTTAGTTTATGTTCCGCAACTTAGTCACTATTTGGGAATTTTGGATCGTGAAAGGCGTACAACCTGATCCCATAATCTGTTGTAGCATGCAACCCGATCCCATATATATATTTGGATGGTGTTAGGCTCGCTCTTACCTTTATATTGGCCTTAAAGACCACCTTGTATTTCCTTCCATGACTCATTTCAACAAGTATATAGGTATGAATGAACACAACATACATGATATAGTATGCAAAGCATTATATAGCCCATGATGTTCTAACAATGGCCACATGCCCTAGTCAACAAGAATATACAAAAATTTACCATGTAGAGAGTGATGCACATAGCACATAGATGTTATATCCCGTATTTTGTACATTGGGATAATCCGAGCTAACTGCGATAAGTTAAGGACAAGACTATTCCGGGATACGAGGTAGAGACTTTTGACCCCCGATATTGTTTTAAGGCATAAGTTGCTTATGATTTTATTGGCATGGAATATTAAGGAAAATTTGGGGTTAAAAGTGAATTATGAAAAGTTAACAATTCATGAACATAAGGCCAATGTGGCCGTGCAATGGGTGTGGGCCATGGTCCACATGGATGCATAATATATGTATATGGAAGATGACAAATTAAATATATTCATCATCTTCACCCCTTAGAAGCTTAGAGAAACTTGGAGAAAAAAAGGAGAAGCCATTCGGCCATGGCCTAAGCCGAGCAAGAGCTTGAAAAATTGATCAAAAAATAATTTTCTTCTAGCAATTCAATCAAGTGTAAGGTCCTTATTAACGTGGAGTAGTTGTTGGAGTCAACAAACCATTCGTTTATACCATTTACAACCCTAGCCAAGTTGTGGAGTTAAGTGGAAAAGTTAAGGTTTAATCTTCTTTTTCATATGTTATGAATGATTTGTACATGTTGTAGTGTGTAGGAATGGATGAAAATCATGAAAGTTGTGTGTTATGGTGGTGGCCGAATATGGGTTATTTTGTATGGCAAGGAATGAACTAATTTTATTTAGTATTTTGGTTGTTGTTGTTGTGGATTCTATGTTGATAATGAGAGTTTAATGATTCAAGATGAAGTTGTAATTGTTGTGGGCTGTTTTAGAAGCCAATGTGATTTGAATGTAGTTTTTATATTTATGAGAATGACATTGTTAACGTGTGGATTGTTGGTGTAATTCATGAATTTGGGAGAGAAGAATGTGTTGTTGTTGTTGTTCTCGGGTTTGGGGAGGTTTCGGGTGAAGTGGTATTTTGGTTGGATTGTTTTGAATATTGTGCGGATTGTTTGAAGTGTTCTTGAATCTTGTTTGAATGGTTTCGGATTAGAACTTGAACATGTGAGCGTTGATGTTGGCTTGAACGTATGTAGTTGAATGGGATGTAAATGGAATGTTGTCGAATTATGTAGAAAAGAGTTACTAACGTTAGAATGCGTTTTGAATTGATTGTTGATGTTGTTAGTATGGTTGTTGGTATTGTTGTTGATGATTTGGCCGAGTTGAATTCTCGGGGTTGTTGAATTTATAGGGGAAATGCTGCCCAAATTTCTGTAGATAAAGTGCTAGTTTGGGATTGAATTCTTAAGTACCTATAGCTAATGTTAGTGTCTAATGACGTTATTGTAGATCTTGGGAAGCCCGAGACTTGAGTTTGGATTAGCTTAGGAAGCGGACGAGGTATGTAAAGCCTAACCTTTCTTTCTTTTGGCATGTCTTAGTTGTAAGTAGGTTATGATACGAGCCTTGGGGTAACTCTATTCTTAAGATCCGAGCATGTCTACGATTCTTATTCACTTCTTAATGTTGGCATTCTTAATGTAGTCGAACTATGGTCCTTATGTCCTTGGTATGATTGGATTTCAAATATTGCATAAAGAGTTTTTTTGTTCCTAAAGGATTCTATGTCGAATAAGGTCCCTAACTTTCATAGACGGGCTCGGATCGCTTCGATACGTTCGTAGATGATTCTATAGCGTATAATGGCTCTAACTTTCATAGGCGGGCTCGGATTGGTTTGAGACTTGTCCGTGGGCCCCGAGACTTTCCTTTGTTTAGTTCTAACGACATTAGAAAGGACTTAGCATGACTATCGTCTTAACCCTCGAGCGTCGATTACTTACTTATCTGTTGAGTCTGTAATGATGATTTTTATGCATATGGTTACTCACGACTCTGCTCGTGCATACTGTTGTTACATCTTTCGCCGAGTCCGGGCCGGTTATGTCATCGTGCGCACTATGATATATTCCGAGTATGATGTGTTATGGTTCGCCGAGCCCCTCGCTAGAGGGCCGGGTACCGTATATATTCTGGTGTTATGATGTGTTATGGCGTTATGATGTGTTATGGAGATATGCCGGGTTACGAAGATATGAAATCTTCTGGAGTATGATGTGTTATGGCGCCAAATGACGGGGTGGCGACCATGTTCCCTGAGCCCCATGCATGATTCGTGTTTCAAAAGTAAATATTTTGGTATTCTGGATATTGTACTTATTTTCTGTACTTCTTGTTCCGATTATGATCCGTTTTTACCGTATTTCATGCTTTGTATACTCGCGGTACATATTCGCACCGACCCCTTTCTTCGGGGCCGCATTTCATGCCCGCGGTACGTACGCTCACCTTGGTGATCCGCCGCCTTAGGACACCTACTCGCTATCTTGGAGTGCTTCTTTGTTCGGAGCGTATATTTTGGTACAGACTCTTCCGTTATTTATGCATATGTCCATTCAGGGGTACGGCGGGGCCCTGTCCCGTTATATGATTCTGTTGTTACTCTTAGAGGTCTGTAGACATATATGTGGGTTGTGATTATTACTATTCAGTTGTGTTCGTATGATTTATGTTTTGGGCGGTCCCATTCACCGTGGCAGCCTTGTCGGCTTGCGTTATATATATATTTTGGGACGTTGTGCTTTGTGATAGCCTTGCTGGCTTCTGTGATATCTATTTGTATATGCGATAGTTTGGCACTACATCTGACCTTTGTATATGTATAAGCTATTTGTATGCTGATTCTGGTTAATGGGTGTGTACGAGTGTCCAGCTCGGGCACTAGTCACGGCCTATGGGGTTGGGTCGTGACAAAAGTGGTATCAGAGCGATTCGTCCTCGGAATGTCTACAGACCGTGTCTAGTAGAGTCTTGTTTATCGGTGTGTTGTGCACCACATCTATAAACAGGAGGCTACAGGACATTTAGGATGTTATCTTTCTTTCTTATCCTAGATCGTGCGATAGAGCTGTATTATCAGGATGACTCCTCCCTAACGAATTGTTATGTTTTCAGCGATGCCTCCAAAGAAGGCGACAGCTGCCCAGAAGGGCAAGTCAGCAGCAGCTGGAGAGACTAGCCAGGCCCGGAGAGTTACTAGGGCCCGTGCCCAGCTTGAGCCTGAGATTGTGCTCCGGTCAGCGAGCTCTGCTACACCGTCACCATTAGAGGAGCATAGGCAGCAGCTGCAGATCAGGGGGCGGCTCCACCGCCAGCCTCCGGGGTTCCCCGCACCCGAGCCTCCAACCTCGGCCCGACGGGGGCGGAGGATAGGGCTATGAGAGACGCAAGTTCGGTTGCTCACCCATTAGTGGCGGGGCAGTGCTCGCAAGGACCGGTGGGTCGACCAGACAGATAGACATGATAGTTTGAGGGCCCGTGATTTCTTGACTTGTAATCCCCCAGAGTTCTACGGGTCAAAGCCCGAGGAGGATCCCCAGGAGTTTATTAGACAGATGCAGCGTACGTTGCGGCTCATTAAGGCTTCCGAGACTGAGTCTGTCGAGTTGGCTTCATATCGGTTGCGGGATGTAGCTGCTAATTGGTATGAGTCCTGGGAGTTGTCTAGGGGCGAGGGTGCTCCTCCAGCGGTGTGGGACGAGTTTACAGAGGCCTTTCTTGGCCACTTTCTGCCTCCAGAGATGCGGCGAGCTAGGGTTGATAGATTTACATGGTTGAGACGAGAGGGCGGGGAGCGTTCGGGAGTACAGTCTGGAGTTTGATTCATTGGCCAGATATGCACCCACTATTGTAGCTGATATGACCGACAGGATGCATCGATATGTGATAGGGTTGGATCGCTATTTGGTTGATAGCTGTATGGTGATGGCTTCTCAGCCCGGTATGGATATTGCACGGGTACAGGCGCATGCCCAGGGTATGGAGGATCGACATAGGCGTCCACCCCAACAGAGATTATGACAGGAGCCGGCCCAAGAGGGCTAGATCGACCGGTTATTTTGGGAGTCTCGAGGCGGCCTCGGCGGCGGCAAAGATAGTAGATATCCTTCCCGGCCGGCGCGGAGTACACCCCCACGGTTTCGGGTAGGAGACCGACAAGACGGGTATTCGGGGAGCTGGTCAGAGCTCCAGGGCTTCGGGTTCGCAGGTGGACAGAGGTTCCGGTCAGTCGAGGCCACCCATACCTCGGTGTTCTCATTGTGGGAGGCATCACCCTAGAGAGTGTTATCGTGCTACGGGTGCTTGTTTTTCCTGTGGCCGTCAGGGCCACCTTATGAGAGATTGTCCGCTTGGGGGTATCCAGGTGGTGCAGCTCAGCCTACTGGGTCGGTTGCTGGTTCATCGTCCTCTTCTGTAGCTATGCGCCCCCTGTGGGGCGGGGCATGCCGACACCAGCAGGCCGCGGTAGAGGCCGTGGTGGAGCTTCCAGTTCTAGCGGTCCCTCGAACCATATATATGCCTTGGCTAGCCAACAGGATCAGGAGGCGTCACCAAATGTGGTTACAGGTATATTATTGATCTTCTCCCGAGATGTATATGCATTGATAGACCCAGGCTCTACTTTATCGTATATTTCTCCCCTTGTCGCTAGTAGAATTGGGATAAAACCTGAACCGATAGAACCGTTTGAGGTAGCTACACCGGTAGGAGATTCTGTCATCGCAAGGCAGGTATATAGAGATTGTTCGGTAATTATATGTGGCCGTTGCACTAAAGCAGATTTGATAGACGGATATGACCGAATTCGATGTTATTATGGGTATGGATTGGCTAGCTTCTTGTTATGCCAACGTTGGATCGTCGAGAAGAAGGTAGTTCGCTTCCAATTCCCGGAGGGAACCCGTTATAGAGTGGACGGGAAATACAAAGATCGCCGAGGGGTAAGTTTATTTCATACCTCAAGGCAAGGAAGATGGTTAGAAAGGGTTATATTTATCATCTGGTTCGTGTGCATGACTTGAAAGCAGAGGCACCAACTCTTCAGTCAGTTCCGGTGGTTAATGAATTTCCAGATGTATTCCCAGATGAGCTTCTAGGTCTTCCTCCTGAGCGAGAGATAGAGTTCACGATAAATGTCTTTGCCCGGACACTCGGCCCTATATCTATTCCTCCGTACGTAATGGCACTGCAGAATTGAAAGAATTGAAGGAGCGGTCGAGGATTTGTTAGAGAAGGGCTTCATTAGGCCCGCACCTCACCTTGGGGAGCGCGGTATTGTTCGTGAGAAAGAAAGATGGGTCGGCTCACGGATGTGTATTGATTATAGGCGGTGAACAAGGTAACCATAAAGAATAAATATCCCCTCCCCGGGATTGATGATTTGTTTTTGACCGGGGTGCTAAGTGTTTCTCGAAGATAGAACTGCGGTCGAGGCTACCACCAAAGTGCGGGTACGAGAGGGATATTCCAAAGACTACATTCAGGACCCGATATGGGCATTATGAGTTTAGAGTGATGTCTTTTGGGCTGACCAATGCTCCAGCAGTGTTTATGGATCTGATGAATCGAGTATTCAAGCCGTTCCTAGATATGTTCGTGATTGTATTTATTAATGATATCCTGGTTTATTCACGATCAGAAGAGGAGCATGCAGATCATCTGAGGGCGGTACTTGGGGTGCTCCAGCACCAGAAATTGTATGCTAAATTCTCCAAATGTGAATTCTGGTTGACTTCAGTAGCATTCTTGGGGCATATTATTGGAGCTGATGGCATCCAGGTGGATACCTTGAAGATTGAGGCCGTAAAGAATTGGCCTAGACCTACGACACCTACTGAGGTACGTAGTTTTTTCGGGGTTAGCGTGGATATTACGGGAGATTTGTGGAGAAGTTTGCTTTGATTTAAGTGCCTTTAACGAGGCTAACTCAGAAGGCGACTAAGTTCCAGTGGACCGATGCTTGCGAACGAAGCTTCCAGTTGCTGAAAGAAAAGTTGACCACAGCTCCAGTTCTGACTCTTCCAGAGGGACCAGATGGCTATGTTATTTATTGTGATGCTTCCGGTGTTGGGCTAGGTTGTGTATTAATGCAGCATGGCAGAGTTATAGCCTATGCCTCCCGGCAGCTTAGAAAGCACGAAAGAAATTATCCTACTCATGATCTGGAGCTAGCAGCGGTAATTCATGCTTTGAAGATATGGAGACACTATCTATATGGCGTTCATGTTGATATTTATAAGGATCACAAAAGCCTCCGCATATCTTTAAGCGAGAAGGAGAGTGAATTTGCGAGAAGAGGAGGTGGCTAGAGTTTCTGAAAGACTATGATGTTGATATTTTATATCATCCTGGGAAAGCCAATGTTGTAGCAGATGCACTCAGCCGTAAGTCTATGGGTAGCTTGGCGGACGTGCAACCAGAAAGGAAAGAAATGGTTCATGAGATCCATCAGCTAGCTAGTCTTGGAGTCCGTTTGGCTGATTCTGGAGATACTAGGGTTTCTGTTCGAGGAATTGCTAAATCCTCTATTATGGAAGAGGTAAAGCGACGTCAGTATGAGGACCCTGTTCTGGCACAGTACAGAGATGCAGCCCTTGAAAAGGAGAAGGCCCCGTTCGAGATTACACCTGATGGAGTACTACTACACAGGGGCAGATTATGCGTACCCGAGGTTGCAGGGCTGCGGCGACAGATTATGGGAGAGGCACATTATGCCCGTTATTCTGTTCATCCGGGATCAACAAAGATGTATCATGACCTCATATGCTTGTACTGGTGGGATGGTATGAAGAGGGACATAGCAGAGTTTGTTGCTCAGTGCCCAAATTGCCAACAGGTTAAGATCGAGCATCAGAAGCCCGGTGGATTGTTACAGGAGATGGAGATTCCGACTTGGAAGTGGGAAATAATTAATATGGACTTCATTACAGGCTTACCTCGTACTCCACGGAAGTATGACTCCATATGGGTTATCGTTGATAGGCTGACAAAATCAGCCCATTTTCTTCCAGTCAGGACTACTTATTCGGCCGAGGATTATGCAAAGTTATATATTAAGGAGATAATAAGACTTCACGAGTTCCCATATCTATTATCTCCGACGAGGTGCCCGATTTGACTAACTTTTGGAGATCATTTCGGGAAGGATTGGGGACACGGGTGAGTCTTAGTACGCATTCCATCCTCGGTCGACGGACGTGCCGAGCATACTATTCGGACGATAGAAGATATGCTGCGGGCCAGTGTTATTGATTTCAGAGGTAGCTGGGACGATCATTTGCCACTTGTTGAGTTTGCTTATAATAATAGCTACCATTCTAGCATCCAGATGGCACCGTATGAGGCTCTGTATGGTAGGAAATGCAGGTCACCGATTGGCTGGTTTGATGTTGGCGAAACTAAGTTAATTGGCCCAGATATGATTCAGCAAGCAGTTGACAAGGTGAAACTTATTCGGGAAAGGTTATTAGCAGCTCAGAGTCGACAAAAATCATATGCAGATAATCGACGTCGACATTTAGAGTTCCAGATTGGTGATTGGGTATTTCTGAAAGTGTCACCTATGAAGGGTGTTATGAGATTCGGCAAAAAAGGAAAGCTTTATCCAAGATATATTGGACCTTACCAGATCGCCCGTAAGATAGGCAAGGTTGCCTATGAATTAGACCTACCATCTGATTTGGGAGCAGTGCATCCAGTATTCCACGTGTCTATGCTTCGCAAATGCGTTGGTGACCCTTCCAGAATATTTCCCGTAGAGGATATCCGGTGTGACAGGGGTTATCCTACGAAGAGCGACCTATAGCCATCTTGGATCGTCGGTGAAGAGGTTGCGTAATAAAGATGTGGCTTCCGTTAAGGTATTGTGGCGGAACAATAACAGGGAGGAGATGACCTGGGAAGCTGAAGAGGAGATGAAGAAGAAGTATCCTCACTTATTTCCTATGCCTACAGGTAATCTAAATTCCTTAATTGGTTATGTTGATTGATGAATGAATTGTGTGTGATAGCTATAAAAGAAACTCCCCCGAAAACGCTTATAAGACCCGGTAAGACTAGTTTAACATTCGAGGACGAATGTTCTAAAGGGGGGAGGATGTTATATCCCGTATTTTGTACATTGGGATAATCCGAGCTAACTGTGATAAGTTAAGGACAAGACTATTCCGGGATACGAGGTAGAGACTTTTGACCTCCGATATTGTTTTAAGGCATAAGTTGCTTATGATTTTATTGGCATGGAATATTAAGGAAAATTTGAGGTTAAAAGTGAATTATGGAAAGTTAACAATTCATGAAACATAAGGCCAATGTGGCCGTGCAATGGGTGTGGGCCATGGTCCACATGGATGCATAATATATGTATATGGAAGATGACAAATTAAATATATTCATCATCTTCACCCCTTAGAAGCTTAGAGAAACTTGGAGAAAAAAAAGGAGAAGCCATTCGGCCATGGCCTAAGCCGAGCAAGAGCTTGAAAAATTGATCAAAAAATAATTTTCTTCTAGCAATTCAACCAAGTGGAAGGTCCTTATTAACGTGGAGTAGTTGTTGGAGTCAACAAACCATTCGTTTATACCATTTACAACCCTAGCCAAGTTGTGGAGTTAAGTGGAAAAGGTAAGGTTTAATCTTCTTTTTCATATGTTATGAATGATTTGTACATGTTGTAGTGTGTAGGAATGGATGAAAATCATGAAAGTTGTGTGTTATGGTGGTGGCCGAATATGGGTTGTTTTGTATGGCAAGGAATGAACTAATTTTATTTAGTATTTTGGTTGTTGTTGTTGTGGATTCTATGTTGATAATGAGAGTTTAATGATTCAAGATGAAGTTGTAATTGTTGTGGGCTGTTTTAGAAGCCAATGTGATTTGAATGTAGTTTTTATATTTATGAGAATGACATTGTTAACGTGTGGATTGTTGGTGTAATTCATGAATTTGGGAGAGAGGAATGTGTTGTTGTTGTTGTTCTCGGGTTTGGGGAGGTTTCGGGTGAAGTGGTATTTTGGTTGGATTATTTTGAATATTGTGCGGATTGTTTGAAGTGTTCTTGAATCTTGTTTGAATGGTTTCGGATTAGAACTTGAACATGTGAGCGTTGATGTTGGCTTGAACGTATGTAGTTGAATGGAATGTAAATGGAATGTTGTCGAATAATGTAGAAAAGAGTTACTAACGTTAGAATGCATTTTGAATTGATTGTTGATGTTGTTAGTATGGTTGTTGGTATTGCTGTTGATGATTTGGCCGAGTTGAATTCTCGGGGTTGTTGAATTTATAGGGGAAATGCTGCCCAAATTTTTGTAGATAAAGTGCTAGTTCGGGATTGAATTCTTAAGTACCTATAGCTAATGTTAGTGTCTAATGACGTTGCTGTAGATCTTGGGAAGCCCGAGACTTGAGTTTGGATTAGCTTAGGAAGCGGACGAGGTATGTAAAGCCTAACCTTTCTTTCTTTTGGCATGTCTTAGTTGTAAGTAGGCTATGATACGAGCCTCGGGGTAACTCTATTCTTAAGATCCGAGCATGTCTACGATTCTTATTCACTTCTTAATGTTGGCATTCTTAATGTAGTCGAACTATGGTCCTTATGTCTTTTGTATGATTGGATTTCAAATATTGCATAAAGAGTTTTTTTTGTTCCTAAAGGATTCTATGTCGAATAAGGTCCCTAACTTTCATAGACGGGCTCGGATCGCTTCGATACGTTCGTAGATGATTCTATAGCGTATAATGGCTCTAACTTTCATAGGCGGGCTCGGATTGGTTTGAGACTTGTCCGTGGGCCCCGAGACTTTCTTTTGTTTAGTTCTAACGACATTAGAAAGGACTTAGCATGACTATCGTCTTAACCCTCGAGCGTCGATTACTTACTTATTTATTGAGTCTGTAATGATGATTTTTATGCATATGGTTACTCACGACTCTGCTCGTGCATACTGTTGTTACATCTTTCGCCGAGTCCCGGGCCGGTTATGTCGTCGTGCGCACTATGATATATTCCGGAGTATGATGTGTTATGGTTCGCCGAGCCCCTCGCTAGAGGGCCGGGTACCGTATATATATTCTGGTGTTATGATGTGTTATGGCGTTATGATGTGTTATGGAGATATGCCGGGTTACGGAGATATGAAATCTTCTTGAGTATGATGTGTTATGGCGCCAAATGACGGGGTGGCGACCATGTTCCCTGAGCCCCATGCATGATTTGTGTTTCAAAAGTAAATATTTTGGTATTTTGGATATTGTACTTATTTTCTGTACTTCTTGTTCCGATTATGATCCTGTTTACTGTATTTCATGCTTTGCATACTCAGTACATATTTCGTACTGACCCCCTTTCTTCGGGGGCTGCGTTTCATGCCCGCAGTACGGACGCTCACCTTGGTGATCCGCCGACTTAGGACACTACTACTCGCTATCTTGGAGTGCTCCTTTGTTCCGGAGCCTATATTTTGGTACAGACTCTTCCGTTGTTTATGCATATGTCCATTCAGGGGTACGGCGGGGCCCTGTCCCGTCATATGATTCTGTTGTTACTCTTAGAGGTCTGTAGACATATATGTGGGTTGTGATTATTACTGTTCAGTTGTGTTCGTATGATTTATGTTTTGGGCGGTCCCATTCTCCATGGCAGCCTTGTCGGCTTGCGTTATATATATATTTTGGGACGTTGTGCTTTGTGATAGCCTTGCTGGCTTTTGTGATATCTATTTGTATATGCGACAGTTTGGGACTACATCTGACCTTTGTATATGTATAAGCTATTTGTATGCTGATTCTAGTTAATGGGTGTGTACGAGTGTCCAGCTCGGGCACTAGTCACGGCCTACGGGGTTGGGTCGTGACAATAGAAGGCAAACATTGACAAGTTCATATAATACGATATCATATACACGCACACAACCAGGTCCAAGATTCAGCGTTTCAAACACCCACAATTTAATAACTTCTCATTGTATACTAAACTTACAAATACACAGGTGCCCGCACAAGTTCTCATCTCAGTCACAAGTGTGGGAGCCCCTTTCATGCCCAATACCCCTTCAGTATGTATACGCTATATATGCTCTCAGAGTGTTAAGAGTAAATTGTAACCTTCTTCGAAAGCCGAACAGGTGCCACGAACTATCAAGTTTGAGCCTTTTCTTTTTGAAATGCCTCAGAATGCTCCAAATCTCGATATGAGCAAGATTAAGTCTTCCCAAAGCTATACCGCATCCAAATTCATCAAACAAGTTCCATGTAGTCAAAATAGTACTCTACGAGTTTAGAAGAGTCTAACAATACCCATATTGCTATACTTTAATTCGGAACCCAAACAAACCAATCTTGAGCCCTCAAGGGAAAAACTGGATATCCATATCTTTTATATCCTAGATCCATAATAATTCTATCCATTAATCTATCCCCAAATCGGGATTTTCCATTCTCTTATCCTTAGAGCTCAAAACCCCAATTTTTTCCAACCAAGTCATGAAATAAACAATAATAAGCCGAGGAATCATGGGAAATCATAAAAATAAAGATTAGAATCTTGCCCTCTCTTTGAAAATCACCCAAATCTGAGCTCTAGAACTCAAGATATGATGATAATACTAAATGGTCAAAATCTAAATTTTTAACACTGTGGTCTTCATAGTTGCGACCAGATCTCGCATTCGTGATCAAAAGCTCGCATTTGCAAACTCACCAAAAACCAACAATAGTTGTACACGCTAAAACGACTATAACTCCCTCATATGACGCTGGAATTTGATGATTCAAGTTGCTACTGCTCAGAAATTTTGATGCTCATCTATCCCAACAATTAAAACTCAATTCTAACGTCAAATAGATATAATGGTACATCAAAAGGTCAGAGGCGTTCGACTTACCACAACGACTCAAACACCCAAAGGTTGACCAAACGAAGTTCAAATCCTATTTTGAATGCTCCTACAAGTTACAGATGATCATACAAAGCTAACGGAGTCAACAAATTTCCAATACGAGTCTTATTTCTTTCCTTGACCATCTTTTCACCATAAATAGTCATATAAAATACCAAAGCCAACTTAATAATCAAAAACCAACCTAATGAACTCTAAAATTAGTTCCGCCAATTTTCACATATCATAAATAATATTCCAAATCCAACGAAATCATTAGGTTGCTAATCAGAGCACGTTTTCCTCAAAACGAGCAATCAATCCAAGTAATATGAGATTTTCAAAATGAAATCTTCTCCAAAAGTGAACCACATGATATCCGTATGACTTCAAATTTTGCAAGCAAATCAAAATAATAATTACAGAGCTTCTGGAATTGGTGACAAGCAAAACAGAGCATCAATTCTCAAATCCACCGATCGGGTAGTTACATTAAAAGATGGGAATTTAAAAAAAACACACACACATGTGTGCGTGTGTGTGCATGCATGTATTATCTTTTCTTTTTATGAAATTTTGAGATGTATCTAAATCCCTAGTGGTGAACTCCATATAGAAGAAGCTACTGCACTTGGGGATTTAATTTAAAAAAAAAAAAGAAAAAAAAAAAGAAGCTGCTACACCTTGAGCTTTATCAAAAAATGAAGCTGCTACACAGAATCCAATCTCCAATTAAAATTTTGATTTTGATCTTCAATATAGGGGTATGGTCCTTCAATTTGATTTATTACAAATTTGAAAAAATGTCTTTCAATTTGAATTAAAATAAATTTGGTTTGGTATGGTCTTTTTTCTTGCTTAATTATTTCTTGGATTGGTTATTAAAATTTAATCAGTTTCACCAATTTAGCCATTGTACAAGAATCAGTTTGTAGTGCTAACAAAACATTAATTCAATGGAATTGATTCTTTCTTTATAAATAATTTTAATTTCAATTAATAATTAAAAAAAATTAAAATTGGTAAACATTGTCAACAAATTAAAAAGTGTAGTTAACCCAACATGCCCCATTAGATATGTTAATTAAAAAAGCATAATGTGCTTCTATAGATGAAATTTCAGTCTCTTCATTAACTCCTAGTTTTTAATTTAGTACTGTTTTTGCACTTCTAGTACAACCTGCAAAAAGAATTCTAAGGTTTCCTTCATGTACATACTTTCTATTTTAATTAGGGAAAGAGTTTAAGTTATATATGTTGACGATAAAAATATTTCTTACACGATGGCAGATGATATAAAAGTTTCTTACAGTAAGCCCTAGTAGAATGCTAGTTTTTGTCCTTGCCTCGCAGAACTTGACTCCCTGACACTCTATGCATTGATCTGCAATAAAAATGTCAAAAGAATAATTTCAAAAGACGATCCAGGGGAGCCGTATGAAAAAGGATACATCTATTCTTCCATATGAATCTTTTCAGCATCCATATTAAGGTGTACGTTGCATCTTTGTCACGTTTTAAATATGTTTCTAAATCATGGAATGCTATAATTTCCGACAATGTTACAATCACGAAAGCTGACCATGATCTGTCCAAAGCGTTAGGACGTGAAAAACTCTTGTTACAAAGAAGTACCGTTGAGTTCGAATTTATACATTTGAGCAATCTTAATAAAGTTATCACAGAAAAACAACAATTTCCTCTAAAAAAATTCCAACTTGTGTATGCCTTATGCTCTTGTAAGCCTAAGGTTTCTCCAATAAGGACATAAGACATGCACACGTTGGAACTTTTTTTTTCCAGGAAATTGTTGCTTTTTCTGTGATAGCTTTATTAAGATTGTTCAAATGGAAAAATTCGAACACACCGTACTTCTTTATAACAAGAGGTTTTCATGTCTCAGTGCTTTCTATTGATCATGGTGAGCTTTCTTGAATATAAAATTGAAAGAAATTATAGCATTTCATGATTTAGAAACAGATTTAAAACATAGCAAAGATGTAACGTGTACCTTAATAAGGATACTGAAAAAATATATCATATGGAAGAATAGATATATCCTTTTTCACGGCTCCCCTCGATTGTCTTTTTTTAATATTACTTTGACATTTTTACTGAAGAAAAATGCATAGAGTGGTTTGGATTCAAGTTGTGCGAGGCAAGGACAACAATAGCATCCTACTAGGGTTTATTATAAGAAATTTTATATCATCCGCCGTCATTTAAGAAATTTATATACCTTCATCATATATAACTTAAACTCTTCCCTTAATTAATATAGAAAGTAAGTTCATGAAAGAAATAATAGAATTTTTTTTCTGGTTTGTACAAGGAGGAAAAAAAAGGTGCTAAATAAACAATTACCAGTTAATGAATAGACTGAAATTTCATATATAGAGACATAATATGCTTTATTAATTAACGTATGTAATGCGACATTCCGGGTTAGCCGCTGTAGTTTAATGTATGGGCAGGATTTACCCATTTTAATTCCCTTGAACTATTATTTTTAACTAAATTCTATTCCGTTGAATTAATTATTTATTTAGCACTACAAACTGATCTTGTCCAATGGCTAAATTAGTGAAATTGATCAAATTTATAACAAGTCAAACAAATAAGTAAGCAAGAAAAAAGATTGTACCAAACCAAATTTATTCTAATTCAAATAGATGACATTTTTTCAAAATCGATAAGATCAAATTGAAAAAGCAATACCCCTACATTCAAGATAACGAGAACAGATATAGAGTACATATACACAAGTAGCTAATAAATGTACCATGAAGAGGAGAAATGATGAGCAAGACATCCTTTCATTTGAACTATCATTTATGGTTGAATCGATTGAAAATTGATCCTTTAGGCTATATATGATATATAGAGAGAAGATAAGTATTGTGTGCTTCCCGCTGCTTGTTGAGGAGCCACTATTTATATTAGGTTTTAGGTTTCTTAACATGGGTGTTGGATCTGTCCAAAAGAAATAACTTTAATTTGTTTCCTGAAGTAGTTTTTAGCAAATTTAGAATAATCTTGAATAAGATGAAGTTAGGGAGATTTTTACTTGGTCAACTTCGAACAAAGAAATTTTCACGATAATCATGATAGTTAATAAGGAAAAACTTTAAATTCATTTTGAATTTTTGAATTTTCCCACTATTCAAATTTCAAGAATTACTCCCTCCATCCCGATTCATGTGACACTCTCTCCTTTTTAGTCAGTCCTAAAAATAATGACACCTTTTAATATTTAGTAACAATTCAACTTTAAATTTCCCTTTCCCCTTTAATGAGATGCTTCGTAACCACACAACTTTCTATGATTTGTTTTAGACCAGCGGCTTCAAAAGTCTTCATTTATTTCTTAGACTTTGTCCCAAGTCAAAAACCTCATATAAAATGGGACGGAGGGAGTACTTATTTTGTATCTTCTTCGTTGATTTAGCCTTTAATATTTATCACTTAGAGGAAGGTTCAGCATTTGAAGATTGGAGGCACTGTGAATCTTTCTCAATTTTTTGGGGGGAGGGGGGTTACTGCTATTTGAATAGAGCATATAATTTAGGTTAAATCGATGTCAAATTTTCCTGCCAAAAGCTATAACTTTCTTCCTAAGTGAGTTTGAAATAAATTTTGATTAGATGTACAGAGGAAATATTCACTTCATAACTTGATGATGTTATTCAGTTCATGCACTTCTCGTGTAAATTTTCGAATAAATATAATTTAAAATTTTAATAAATTTAAATTTAGAAAGGTGTAACGACCCATTAGGTCGTTTTGAGATTTTTATTCCCTTTTTCCTAAATGACCCTTTATGTAGCCTTAATATTGTTGCGACGCAATTCATGGGTCATGATGGCACCTACACTGTCCCATCGGTAGGCGAACCATCCCCAAATTTGACAAATCAATTTGAAAGGAAAACAGAAGGTAAATACACTTGAAACAGTATCCAATTGTCTCGTTATATGTAAAAAAAAGTGCAGAAAGATATCTTAGTCTTAACAACCCAAAACCTGGTCTAAATCGTACATGAGCACTAGAAATATCTTATACAAGTCCATAGGACGAAATAGAACAAAATGAGGAAGAGATGTCCAAGGGCCACTGATCAGTCATGTTGCTCATCCAGAAGGTCTCGAATGCCGTGCATTGGAATCAGCTATGAGGTCTCGAAGGATACACATATAAATCATAGAAATACGTAACACAAACAACAGTTGAACTAATACAGCTAAATACCCCGAGTCATAACCAACAAATCCTACCTTGTACAAGACAATAGGTAATCATGCAGCTAAATAAGAAAGGTAGTAAAGTCAAATGATAGGATGAATGCAATGCATTGGCCAATAATTATCCCTGTACACACATGCTATAAGCCATGCCATATAGTTATAACCCATGAGACTATCGAGGTCCATATACCTGTCACTATACTGCCTGGGGTCTTTTCCCTTCGGACTATGACCACTCACTGTACCGTCCGAATTTACATCCGAACTGTGAGAACCTCACTGTACTGCCCGACTTTACGTTGAACTGTGAGAACACCACTCTTACCTTCATCCTGGCCATTTAGACCATCTCGTATCTCCTTTTCACAACTTATCCAACAAACATCTAAGTATGAATGAATACAACATGTATAATGTCATATGCTAACGATATCATGAATGTATGAAACATATATGAAATGCGAAAATGAAATGTAGTCATTACAGCCCAAAACCTAGTCTAAATGGTAAAAGAGCGCTAAGAAGTTCGATACAAGCCATTAAAGATAAATAACACTATCTGTTGGAAATCGACAGAAAGTAAATAAAGAGAAGAAGTCCAGGGGCCATAAGTCCGTTATGTAGCTCACCCTGAACTCCTAGATGTTGTTTCCCGGATAAGCCATGAAGTCTCGAACAAGAACAGGGAGCGGTATATGCACCAGAAAACGTGCAAAAGTGTAGTATGAGTACAACTACTAGTACCTCCTAAATATTACAGTTCGACAACGAAGGAATCACGTATAAAGTATATAAAGATTGAAAACACACTCAATGGAACAAATGAGCCAACATTTCTCAATATTAACCCTTAGTCATACTTCACCTAATTCAACAAGTAATCATGTAAGAATGTAATGGATCAAATGAATGAACGTATGTATGCAATGCACTAACCAATCTCATATCTGGTACACACATGCAACTTGTCATGTCGTATAGTCATGACCCCGGGGCCCTCGCGAGGGTCATATACCTCTCAACTCCATTCGGAATTTACCCACAGACTCAGTAATAATCATATCATATCTGCTCAACAATTATCATAACACCCGGAACAATTTCCCTTCTGGCTCAATCACATCAATCTTACCTCCTCTTTTCCGGCCTCATAGGACCATCTTGTGTCTCATTTAATGCATCACTCTAATGAATATATATATATGCATGGTAGAATATGCCAACAAAGTTATGAAGTATGAGATAAATGTGTATACATCATAAAATTACGTAATATCAACTCGATATCAAGAATGATTCAACTTTCATGATATATACGGAATATAGAGTGATGAAACAAAATGAATCAATACGTACACATATTAGTCAAACATGGTTGTTATTGCCCAAATAAGCACCAATCACACCAACCTAGTGGATTTATCACCACAACCAATGCCTGTAGGTCGAACATGCTTACCCCGTCACAAGAATCTACTATGCATTAATTTCCCAAGGAAATACACCGGTACCCACCCAAGTGTTCATCACGATCACTAGGGTGGGACCCCCTTTCACACCATATATACCTTCACCATTTATAAACTATATACGTCCTCCAATCGGCGTCAAAAAGAGTAAACCATAAACTACCTCGAAAGCCAAGCGGGACCCAACACTCAAACCTAAGCCTTTCCCTTTAGAAGAGCCTCCAAAAGAGAAAAGTCTATCAAATATGAATTCTACTTTAACATACGAGTCTAAGGATACCCATATTGCCATACTTCTAATCAGACCCCATAAACGGACACAAAATAACCAAACCGATCCCCAAGGGTAAAACTAGAAATTTAACTTAAATTTCATTTACTCATCGCCTAAATTAGTCATAATCGCAAATATCATGGAATTCTATTCAAAAATGAATCTTCAATTCCATTACTTTCCCTTAAACTCTAATTTATGGAAAAACCCTTATTCTACAATCCTAAACCCTGAATGCACTTAGTAATAACGGTTGGAAACATGATTAACGACTTAGAAGATAATTAGAAGCTTACCCCATGGAAGAATCTTGAACTTAGCACTTGATTTCACTCAAAAGCGAGCTCTAGAACTTATGTTATGTGAAAACAGGGTTTAATCTCGATGTTTTGGGAAGAAATCCCCATTGAACCCTGATCTTTCATCACGATCGCAGACTGACCCATTGCAATCGTGATGACATCCGTAACCCGCCCAACTAGGATCATCGTGATCATGAGGCCACTCACGCAACCCCGATGACCCGTGACTACCCAACCCCAACCACGTATCACCTCGCGAGCGCGAAGCGACACTACGAGATTGCAATGGCCTGTCCACCAAAGCTCGCGATCATGGCCCTTCCTTGCGACCACGAAGAATGAAACCAACAACTGAACACCTAATTTTTCTGGTGTTCCCCCAATTTTGTTTTGACACACGAAACTCACCTCAAACCCCTGGAGGCAAACCAAATATTCATTTATGTCACGACCCAATTCGTGAAATGTGACGGCACCTACATTGTCCCCCCAGGTTGGGGAACCATTCTCAAATTATTTTAATCGTATCTAAGAATTATGCTGATATAAAAAATAATTTAAATAACAGATTGAAACTATATAAATGATAAGTACGAAAGTAAGAATAACCCCAAAATCTGGTCCAGACTAGTACAACAACCACTATTACATAGATACAAGTCTGATAGTAAGTACAAATCTCAAATATCAATACTGTCTCAAGAATACAAAGTAGACAGTTAAATACAAGAAGCGTCTCCAAATGCGGATCTAACCCAAAAGCTCACCCTGAAATCTTGATACGCTCAAATTACACCTTTTATTAACGTAAAGCGGACGATGTCAAATATAGTAACCCAACAAGGTTGGGGTCGAATCCCACAGGGAATATGGTGTGAAAAGGTTACTAAAATTGTAGAATGTTTAATTTAGGTCTAATTTCTTACTCCTATGAATTTTTAGAGAGTTGGTTGTTTAAGACTAATTTCTAACTAATTGCTTTGGATTTTAATGTATGGTAAAAGAAACCAAGGTTGTGGCCCTGTCAGATAAAGTGTATGATCATGGGTATTGATCTCGATATACTTCTAATGGATCATTATATGAATGCACTTAACCTCTATGTGAATCACTACTATTTCCCAATAAATAAAGATTATTTCTTTCTATGATTTTCCCAAATACAAGAAAGTTGATGTGAAGAACGGTTAATTATGCCAAGTAAATTCCTCTTATTGCTAATTGAATTTATTAAACAGGGGTTAACGCCTCGAGTTCTTGTTACTAGTTCTTACCAAATCCTAATTATTTTCCCAAATAAATCAAGGTTTATGGGATTAGCTAATGTTTGCAACCACTAACTAGTATTGAATAGTGAAGAATGAGTAAACCGTAACAATCCATTATGCATATATCAGTCACAATTCCCAATCACAAAACACCCATCTTTGGGTTTACAACCTTAGTAAGTGTGTTTAGTTTCCCATGACAAAGAACAAAGAATAAAAGATTGAAGAATTCATAACTGCTTACTTTTGATGATAAGAGAAATTAATAATACTTGAATTGATGGTTGAAAGCTCCAAAACAAAGAAATATTCAATGCTCTAAGTCAAGAGTCAAAGTATAATAGCTGATAATAAATAAAATGTTGCATTAGACTATTTATAGTTTCAAAAACGTAAAATTACAAAATTTGCACTTAAGTCCCTGACGGAAACTTATACGGTCCGTATAATAATACACGGACCATATAAAGTTGTACGACCACAAGTCTTCAATTCGTTAGAGAAAACACGAGCTAATATTACATGGCCCGTATAAACGTACACGACCCGTATAACTAGATCGTAAAACTCCTTCTTTAGATACAGCTTCCTGTCTTGCTTAAGATCCTTTGACACGACCAACTTATGTGACTCGAAGAATACTGTACGGTCCGTAAGTCACTCGTATCTCCACATCATCAAGTTCAACACTCTCCTTCCTTCTCCTTCTTTTATACGACCAAAGACACGGTCCGTATAACTTTGTACGGACCGTGAAAGTCCACTTCTGTGCAACTTCAGTAAGTTTTTAGCTTTTGATCCTTAACTCTTTGATTTACCTGAAACGCAACAAAAACACATCAAAATGACAAATAATTGCTAAAAAAACAAGTAAAACTTCTTATAAAAAGGTATCGAATGTGCCATAATTTCACGACACATCAATACCCCCAACTTAAAGTCTTTGCTTGTCCTCAAGCAAGTACTACAAAAAAACAACTCGACTAACTTAGACATACTAGAACAGTAATCTCTATAATGGTTTTGACTGTGAACTACCGGCATGTAAGTTTTTCACATCTGACCACCTCTTATTCAAAATTTACAACATAACATATTCTCAGAACACACTAGAACTAACAATGACGTTTCAAACTATGACATCACATTATTGGACATATTAATTCACTCACCAATGGCACTTCGGGTTATTGTTTTACACTTCACTTTTTCGATCCATGCCCTCATATAGATGAAAGAATGTCCCATACACACATATACAAGGAGTTTGGGACCAAGACAAGAGAGAAGAGAAACACTCGCACTCACAAAGATGTTCATATACTACAAATGCACATACCATATGCTTGCCCTTAATTGCAATGACTTACACTATCATAAGGTTCAGTTGTGATCACTATAGGACTTGTTCTCGTCATGTAATGTAGCTTGGGGACAGATATGATACATTTTGGATATTAGTGACTCACCCTCCTTGAACACTACACATTTCACTTTTCATCACTTCATTTCCTTTTTCTCCCATTGTTTCTTAACTCTTCGACCTCGATGCGGTTTTATTCCTACTGCAACTTAATATTCTTTTTGTGATACATTTTTCTGATTTTTTTTTTTTAACTTTTTTTTTCAATTTTTTTTTTTACAGCCACCACATCGAGTCTCAACTAGATAACTCACAAGACCTCCAACTTAGACTTTGAGCCTCTACTCTACACTTGTATCACCCCCAATTTAGGTTATTAGCGTCTTCTCTCACATAGCATCAAGGAGGGAACGGGTGCAAAGATGGAATTAATTCAATAAAAGGGTACACGTTTGTTACCGCTAGTCAAGAAATAGGTCGAAGGCTCAAAAAGGGGAAACTAGGGATTATTCATATCGCAGGGTAAAGATTAATAAGGCCATAGTGACTAATACACAAAGAAAGTCTATGATCACTTCACAACCAAACTATCTTAAGCATTCAAGCATGAAAAATCGAGCAAGTTCTAGATTGCAAATGCAGACAAAGAACCTAACTAACACACTCACACACACAATGGCATAAGGATCTCTTGTTATTGCACGTACAGCCCCCTCACGGTCATTTACATTCAAAAATACCCCAATAATTGCAATGTCATAGAAAGAACCAATCATGTCAATCAACTAGTAATTATTAAGCATGCATCATAATTTTTTTCAAGGGGTTCATACTATCGACCAAAAGTTACGAACATGCCATAAGTTCACCAATCACCACCATATAAGTCAAAGCTATTCTAACTTATCTAAGTAAAACCTAACCATGCTAGTTTCAATAGAAACAAACCCCTCAGGGAAAGAACTCTAATAAAAAAAAGCCGAGGGAGTTCCTAAACACATATTAACACTTAAAAGAAAATCAAGTAATCCCCACCTCCAACTGAAAATCATGCAATGTTCCCAATGTATCAAATTTAATTACACTAAGGGTAAGGGATACCTGGAAGCCCTAGGGGCTGTACTCATCAGCTAGGGATTGCGCTGCCTCAGTCGCAGTTACATCAGAAGTTGCCTCTCGGGGCTGACTGTTACACCCCGCACTTTCAGAGCATGAGCACACCACCTATTTCACCATATTAATGGAGTATCAGAGATGTCCTATGAATTTTTGAAAAGTACGAGCCATGAAAAGTACGTAACAATTAAGTAAATGATGAATTATGATTTCGTAAGTCGTAACCGAGAAGGAAAACCTTGGAACCAAAGGAAATAACCATTATCAAGTATAATTAATGATAAATACAATGTATGAAGAGTTTCGGAAGATTCCGAGACCAAGCAAATCGAAGAAAATAAGTTTGTCAAAAATTTGAAAATTTTTACAGAATTATGGACAGAAAATTTGGGTCAACTTTAGAGAAGTATATCTCCTAGTATATCAGGAGTTTTGAGGTATTTCAAGAGCCTAAAATAAAGTTTGTCGAGAGTAGTTTCCGACGCAACAAATCGTTCGTCAATACGACATTGGAGTAGGGAATCATGGGCATTTTAAGATAAGTTCCCCCTTTTTTTTTTTTTTTTTTTTTTTTATCATTTACACTTCTTTTGAGTTCTAGACACATCCATACATTCCTCTTAAACACTTATAACCTCTTAGATCAAGAATTCAACAATATTACACCAAACTAGTTCATGAAAAGTGGTTGTTCTTGCTTCTACTTGATGTTGTGGTGAGTTTGGTCTTGAAGAAAGTTGGTGTGGCTAAAGTTCTTCAAGTATAAGGTAAGTTATTTATCCTATCTCTTATGTTTTGTTGATTTGAAGGTTTAGCAAGTCTAAAAAGTGAAAATAGTTATGGAGAAAAGGTCATAAAGTGTTGTGTTGTAGTTCTTGAGTTTATGGACTGTTTTGAGCATGTTGTGGCTGTGTTGTTGAGATAATTTCCATGTATATGGATGGTATCTAATGTTATTGGTATGTTGATGAGATTATGCTCTTTGATTGGGAATAAAGGAGGTGTATATTATTATTGTATATTGATATACTTTGGGTTGTCTGACGTATACTTTTTGTAAGGGCAGTAAAAGGAGTATTTAAGGACTTTTGTAAGTTTGTTGTTGTTATTGTGGGTTGTTGTATATGTTGAGGTGATTGGAGAGTAAGGGGAAATACTGCCTGTTTTATTCTAGAATCAAGTTGTCGTTGATATACGTGATATAGTAGCACCATCTAAGGTTATATGTGTATTCCTTGTTCTAGGAACGGCGTGCTAGTTGTAATTAGCCCGATTGCTGGATTGCTTGGGTGACTTGAGGTATGTTAAGGCTAGTCCCTTTCTTTCTAAAGGCATGATTCTTGTCCTATGAATTCATATATGTCTTCCATAATATCCTTATTCCCAAAAAGCTAGAAGTTCATGATTGTCAAAGTTCTCATATTGCTAAAGATAGATGTTTCCTATGATGATAATGATGATCCCATTTCTATAAATTCCAAAGCTTATGGTTTTGATGCTACTATGAGACTATTGAGTTTATTTCATAATTTTCTTGATTTCATTCATTATTGTTGATCTCACCTTATGTTACTTGTTCCTTTAAGGTGGGATATAACGATGATGATTATTCCATAATATAAATCGGAGGTTACCGACCTTACGTCATTCCGATAATGTAGAAGTTTTTATTTGGGCTCTCATGCATGCTACTTATATTATATATGTATATAAGATATGAGAAAAGATGATGGCGTTATATACACGTATATTATATGTATATGGGGTATGGGAAAAGGGTGGCGGCATTATATACGCATAACCACCTGGTTAGTTGGTATACTATGATATAGTACCGGACGCGGGATGCCCGGACGCGGGATATATGGGTATATAATTATGATATAATGTATTTATCCATCGGGCTGCACGTTCCGCAACACTATTATGTCATATATGTATGAGAAATCTTTTTGTGAAAAGGCTAAGCATGCATGGTATCCGCATAAGAAACATTCAGATGTACAGGTTATCTTTTTATTTCATATTATGTTACCTATCTCTTGTTATGTTGCTATTCATGCCTTACATACTCAGTACATCGCACGTACTGACGTCCTTTCTTGAGGACGTTGTGTTCATGCCCACAGGTAGATAGATAGAGGGATCTTATCCTTAGGAGCTTCATCAGCGGAGTTTCAGAAACGCTCCGGTTAGCCGAAAGGCTAGGTTTATTGGTACTACTCTTGTGTATATATATATATATATATATATATACTTGGGCATGTCGGAGTCCTGCCCCGTCTTCATGGATTCCTGTATTCTATATAGAGGCTCGTAGACAGATGTGTGTAGCTAGAAGTCCCATATCATTATCAATTCATATTGTTGTTTTATATTTTGACAACCTTGTTGGCTTATGTTTATGGGAATAGTTATTGATGACTATATAGAGATGTGCCATTATCCTGTGATATATGCCCTTACAGAGTATGACGCCCATGAGCTAGCTTTGTGGCCCACCTAGAAATAAGTATGAGACGTATGTTCAGTGGTACTCGGTAGGTTAGCTCCGAGTACCCGTCATGGCCCTTCAGTTGGAGTTGTGATAAAAGTTGTATCAGAGCAGTTCAACCTACAGTATGTCTACGAGCCGTGTCCAGTAGAGTCTTGTTTATGGATGTGAAGCGCCCCACACTTATAAATAGGAGGCTGCAGGGCATTTAGGAATAATTGACGTTCTTTCTTATCTTAGATCGTGCGATAGAGCGATGTTATCAGGATCCCTTTTTTCTCTAATCGTGTGTTATGATTTCAGTGATGCCTGTGAAGAGAAAAGCAGCATCGGCCCAGAAGGGCAAGACAGTAGCAGGAAGGAGGACTGAACGAGCGCCACCGGCAGAGATAGAAGAGGGTGAGTCCCATAATGAGGTTCCATCTCGGACCTCTCCTACTCCATCCATATCAGAGGAGCATTAAGGGGCCTCAGGTCCAGCTCCGACACCCCCAGTTCCTCCACTAGATATATCGGGCCAACAGATGAGAGAGGCTGTGACCCGAGTTGGTCTCGGAGGGCCCGGCGGCGGGCGGCGGGGTTAGTTGATAGAGCTCGCAAGAGCCCGTACGAACCCTCCCGAAATTCCATGGGTCGCGAGCTAGGGTGATGCGAGGACGGTCGGTGCGAGCAAGAGTTGGCCCGTGATTTTATTAGTCTCCCCAGTGTTGCAAGAGTTCGTGGATGCTTTCCTCCGACATTATTTGCCATCGGAGGTGCGACGGGCTAGAGCCGACAAGTTTTTGAATCTTAGGCAAGGGAATATGAGTGCTCGAGAATACAGTCTTCGTTTTAATTTCTTAGCAAAGTATGCTCCAGCCACAGTAGCCGATATGGGGACCGCGTACACTGGTTCGTGAGTGGTTTGGGGTCATGTTTGATTAAGAAGTGCTTGACGGCCTCACTCTATGAAGGAATGGATAACACTCGTATTCAGGCCCATGTTTAGAATTTGGAGGAACAGCAGCAGCCGCAAAGGGGTAAGCATGATTTTGATAGAAGGTATAGTAAGAGGGCCAGATCTTCCGGTGCTGCTAGTGAGTTCAGAAGGGGCCAAAAACAGCAGTATTCCAGGCATTCAGGCCAATCAGTGGCCAGTGCACCTCCTCAATTTACGGACAAGAGATTTAATCGCCCTATTTATTCTGAATCGGGCCAGAGCTCCAGGATTTCGGGTTCCCAGTTTAGGGGTGATTCCATCCAGGTGAGACCATCTTCACCGCGATGTACTCAATATGGCAAGTTGCATGCAGGAAGGTGTCACTTGGGTTTAAATGTTTGTTATACTTTTGGGTGTCCAGGCCACGTTATGAGAGATTGTCCTTTGAGTGTAGATGGAGGGATGACTCAACCGATGGGGTCTGCAGTTTGTTCTTAATCGTCTGTGCACCCTCCTGGAAGACCTCTCAAACTTTAGCAGGCTGTGGCAGAGGCAGGGGGGAGCATCCAGCAGGCAGTCCCTAGAACCGTATTTACGCATTGACTAGTCGACAGAACTTGGAGTCTTCACCTGATATGGTTACAGGTACATTGTCCGTATTTTCTCATGATGTGTATGCATTAGTTGATCTGTGTTCTACATTATTATATGTTACTCCTTATATTGCTGGTCGGATTGGGGCGAAACTTGAGTCGTTTAAACCTTTCAAAGTGTTTCATTAATGAGACGTCAGTATGATTAGATGGGAGTTGTAATTTTTTCTCGAAGTAAGATGTGGAACGGGATAAGTATATGTTTAAATATGACCCTTGAGTATAAACATGTTAATGATTTAGGAGTACAAAGGGGTAGAAGAGATAAGAGAATGATGTTCGTTACTAAGCCAGATATCGACAAGGGCCTTTTTATCATATAAAATATATTGACAGGGATGTTGTATGAAGGCACGAGTATAAGGAGATGTGGATATAAAACAAAGGTAGAACTAAGGTACAGAAAAATTGTCTTTCAGAAGTTTTCTTGTCACAAGATTATTGAGTTAGTAATACAAGGATGAATAGCTAATGGAAGATGTGATGATTTGAAGGAAATGGTTATATGATGGTAGATGAATGAGATTGAAGTCGTGAGCTGATATACAATGTGCTCTTCATTAATAAGATGGATTTGTAGTTTAAAGGAGGCTTGTCTAAAGATCGAGTGCTTATGCAGCGAAGAAAAGGAGGAACATTAACAATCAGGGCAGATTTTGGGAATAAAATTTGCGCTAGATACCATCACGATGATGAAATGGGAAAGTGAGTAATAGGAGAAAGGTGATTGTAGAAGAACAGTAAAGAAACTATGAAGATCCTTTTGAGGAAAGATTAGGCCCATCTAGGACCAGTACATTTACGAGAATATGTGACTCGTTACAAAAATGTGCAACTGATTAGTTAAATTCAGATGATACATAGTCACAACTAAGATTAGTTGTGGATTCGCTGAGAGTATGTACTTGCAAGAAAAAGGAGAACTAATGAGATGTGAGGCATAGAATGATATGGGCTAACACCCTAAGAGGGGATGATGAGACAAACAAGTATTGGATCAAAAGTAGGCCTTGTTAAATAATGGAAATATGATAATAAAGTAATTGGAAATTACCTCAAAGGGATATTACACTAGCGGGCCGATAAGATATGAGGACGATTTGATGATAAGCATAACTAGTCAGTCATGTGCATGACTAAGTAAAGATTGAAAGGAAGAAGTGATCAATAAGTATCTGTAGTGTGTTCGGTATGTGTAGACATCTTAATTGATATAAGAACTCAGCTAGCAAAAAGGGAATAACTTAAACTAGGCGATGAAAATAACTCCAGCAGTATATGGAATAGAAGAGTTGAAGGATGGCTAATGGAATGACTACCAAAGATGATAATAAAGTATATGAGTGATACGCTCAAATTACACCTATTAATGGTATAACGCGGATGTTGTAAAATATAGTAACCCAACAAGGTTGGGGTCGAATCCCACAGGGAATATGGTGTGAAAAGTTTACTAAAATCGTAGATGCTAAATTTTAGGTCTAATATCTTAATCCGATGAGTTTTGGCAAAGGTTGGTTTTTTTTTTTATAACTAATTGCTAATCTATTGATTTGGTGGAAGTTTATGGTAAAAGAAACTAAGGTTGTGTCCCCGTTAGATAGGGTGTATGATCATGGGTATTGATCTTGATATACTTCTAATGGATCATTATATGAATGCACTTAATCTCTATGTGAATCTCTACTATTTTCCAATAAATAAAGATTATGTCTTTCTATGATTTTCCCAAATATAAGAAAGTGGTTATGAAGAATGATTAATCATGAAGTAAATTCTTCTTATTCCTAAGTGAATTTATTAAACAAAGTTTAATGCTTTGAGTTCTTGTTGTTTATTCTTACCAACCCTAATTATTTTCCCAAATAAATCAAGGTTTGTGGCTTTAATCAATGTTTGCAACCATTAATTATGAATGAAGAATGAAGAATAAACAAACCCTAATAATCCATTATTTGTATATCAATCACAGCCCAATCACAAAACACCCATCAATTGGGTTCACAACCCTAGTAAGGGAAATTAGCTACTCATGACAAAGAACAAGAAACAAGAAATTGAGGAGTTCATAATTGCTTACTTTGAATAAAAGAGGAATTGAGGAGAATTGGATTGATGTTAGAACCTTCAAAAACTTGAGAGTATTTTATGTTCTAAGTCAAAAACTAAAAATATATCCCTAATAAAACCCTACAATGGACTATTTATATGTTTGGAAAATAGAGTTGCTTTGGAAATGGTAAATCACTTTACGGACCGTAAAGTTCGAGCCCCGGGTCGTCTTCTCAATTCCGTGAAATCTCAATCTTCTAAAGTACGGACCGTAAAGTGGTTTACGGTCCGTAATACTCGTCTTTCAGCTTCCAAAAGTCGGACTTTCTCGCCAGCGCTCGGTGGTTAAATACGAGATGGAATACACCGTAAGGCGAAATACGGTCCGTAAACTCAGCTCGTAAATCACCATCTTCCCAACTTGAAACTTTTACCGAAATCCTTTAATACGACCATGGAATAGCGTATTGTAGAATACGGTCCGTCCGACCTGTTCTTTCACTTTCGTGATCAAGTCAAATCTATTCCTTTTCCTGAAAAACACTAGAAAACACGTAAAATCACATTCTTAAAAACAAGTAAAACTTATAGCTAAAAAGCATCGATTGTGGCGTAAAATCACGCCACATCAACGAGAACATCCTTAAAAAAGGGGGAAGAAAATCCAGTTCTAAGATGAACTACAATATTCCCAAGTTCAAAAGAAGGAAAGCCAAAATTCGAGATGAACCAATATATCAAGAATGCGCTAAAGAAAAGTGAGAATGGACTAAATGCAAGTATATTATGAGACAAATGTGAAAAGGACGCATGACAAGATGATGAAGGTTTAGTGTATCAAAGAGAATAAGTTTTGTCGACGCGATACGTTGTATTCCGGACTATGACTCGAATCACTTGCGTCGAAGAAATTTTAGGTACATGTAGATATGCAGTAAAGTACTCCAAGGGATAACAGAAGGAGTAAGAAAGGCTGCATGTGACCAGGGATAATTATAAGGGACAATCTGACATAAAATAATCACTGAGAATAATAAGTCACTAGCAAGGAAATGCTATTGCAAATCATCTGGGCACTACCATAGGTGGAACTATAATGATATTGTAAGGAAGTAAAGATTCCAACCAAGGAATTAAAAGGAGATGATATGGTATGTATATAAGGTCAACTAGTACAAAAGGGGATGATCTAAAATAGCACCAGAGAAGCAAGCAAGGAAAGGTGCCATATCTGAATAAGAGAGTTTATCTACTAGTAGAGAAATAAGGAGCAAGGCAAAAGAGTACAACAATTAAGAGTGCTCACAGATCAGCGGGGAGCCGTAACAATCATGCGTTAAGACCATCTTAATGGAAATGGGTCCCAGGACGGTAACTAGATATCAGTTGACCGCTAGGTACATATATAAGAACATGAGGATATGGAACTAATAAATGAGTTCGACAAAGAATTGGGAGAATATGAAAGAAGACTAATGAGCCCATAGTATAAAAGCATGGAGATCAGGAACTAAAGGGGCACAACCATTTTAAGAAATTGATGATAGCATCGTAAGATCGCAAGCTACAACATTCGAGGATGAATGTTTTAAAGGAGGAAAGGATGTTACACCTCGCACTTTCAGAGCATGAGCAAGCCACGTATTTTACCGTATTAATGGAGTATCAGAGATGTCCTGTGAATTTTTGAAAAGTACGAGCCATGGGAAGTACGTAACAATGAAGTAAAGGATGAATTATGATCTCGTAAGTAATTACCGGGAAGGACAACCTTGGAACCATAGGACATGACCATTATCAAGTATAATTAATGTTAAATATCATGTATGGAGATTTTCGGAAGATTCCGAGACCAAGCAAATCAAAGAAAATAAGTTTGTTGAAAATTTGAAAAATTTGGCAGAATTTTCGACAGAAATTTTGGGTCAACTTTAGAGAAGTATATCTC
>NW_026725925.1:0-49142 GCF_029784015.1 Lycium ferocissimum
GTCTCACATGTTGTTGTACTCGCTATGTTACATGTTTCATTGTATTATTTCCATGGCTTACATACTCGGTACAACGTTCGTAATGACCCCTTTTCTTGGGGCCGCGTCTCATGCCACGCAGTCGACGGGTTGACGGGCTCGACTCACCAGGAGCTTTTCCCGCCGTACATTGAAAAGGCGCTCCGGTTGTTAAGAGCTACTATTTTTGGGTACTACTCTCATGTATATATTTGAAACACGATCAGTCACTTGTAATCACATGTATTTTGTTTAGAGGCTCGTAGACAGAGATATATACCGATCGGATGTTCATAACCTAGTTGTCTTTGTCGCCGTGTGATATGTCGAAGACAGTTGATCATTACTACTCGTTTACATGTATGCTATTATCGGCGATGTTGTGGAAAAAAAAGTGCCAGTGTTCATACGGCCCACTTAGTAATAAGAACAGGACATATGACAGGGGGTGCCCGGTACAAGTATCGGGTACTCGTCGCGGCCCCTAGTTGGGTCGTGACAAGTAAGGCATGAACAGTAATATGCGAAAAACATAAGTCATGTATATTGACATAAAGAATTACCGCATGTCCCGGGATAGAAACGTAACTCGTACATATAAGTGCCCTTCGCGTACGCCGTGCTTTCTTAGCTTTTCTCACTCATATATATATATATATACATAAAAATAGAATATATTATATTGCCGGCGTCGCCTATGGCCCGATCCATTTAACCATAAATATGCACATCCCGCGTCCGGGCATCCCGCGTCCGGACGATATCAAGTCATGTAATGCTAACCGATCGGGTGGATACGCGTATATAACGCTCGCCATTATTTCCATTTTCCCGTAAATATATGAAAATTCCATGTATAAATATCGGCGTCTATAGCGCCCGGCTCTTTCATTATATACATATGCTCATATCGTATATGTATATCGTCTATAGCGCTCTGATTCTTTTTGTGTCATATATATATATACTTATATCATATACGGTTACCGGCGTCTATAGCGCTCGATTCGCTATCATATACTTATGCTTATATCATGTATATTTTTCAGCGTCTATAGCGCTCTGACTCTGCTATCATACAATATACTCATACTTATACGTACGTCGGGTGCACACACATCCATCGGGATCATAGGGCATAATTCCTTGTACTTAAATTCTTTAGAATGGTCGTTACCTATAATAGAATCAGGTTATCCAGAACGGTTTAATATTCTCGTACTTTCATTTTTTATAGCAAAGTATATTATCTACATATGTTACGTGTCATGACGTTACTCAGGAAGGTCTTAGGGTAATCGGGTCTTATCCTTGAAGTTCTAGGATATTTGGACATTTCTTTCGCAATTCATGCACTTTTAGTTCAATCTTCCGAATGAATAGTAACTATTTTCAATCACGGATTTCTAGAGTTAGGAAAGTCCCGAGGCGCGAAATCAGGCCTATACGTCTAGGACATGCCAAGAAAGGAAGGGGAAACCTTACATACCTCTTTCCGCTTCTTTAGCTATTCCGAATTCACGTCGCAATCTCGTCAAAATCTGCAAATTGGTCATGTTTACCAAAACTCTTATTAGGATTCTTAAAGTTAGAATCTTAAGGAAACACTTGGCTACCGAAATTTCGGCAGCACTTCCTTTGTAAATATACCATCCTCAACATTCCATATAGCCAAATTCTCATCAATCACAATCCGGAATTCAAACCCGGCCAAACTATTAACCATAATTCCAACAACAATACTAACAATTCCATACTCAATCAATTTACTACTTCTTCCAAAAACTTTCCAACTTCAATGAAAATAATAACCACCTCATAATCTACATTCCCACAACACCATACTAATCATATTGTCTTTCATGCATACAAGAACATTACATTCCATTCATATAACTTCTAACACAAGTCTCCATTACTATAACTTCATTAACAACATAGAGTCCACAACATAACAACAACTAACACTAGATAAAATAACTAAAACATGATTCCTACATATATATATATGCACGGCCAACTACTACTTTTGCATAACCACAACCAACACAATTCACTTCTTAACCATTAAATCCTTGCTTCACATTATAGAACTTACCATAACAACAAATACAATGTTAAATAAAGTTAGTTCACAACACCCTTTCATGGTCCATACCTTTCGGCCAAGCCACTCCATACACATATTTTTCATGAATTTCCATAGTCTCTACACTTGACAACACTAACCAACACACAACATAACACAACATAACACACAACACATACACACACACGGATTGCCCCTAAGGGTCACGGCCACACACACACATGCCTCCATCTCATGAATTCCATCCATTTTCATACACCACAACATGCACAACATCCATAACATACAAAAAGAGGATGAATTCTTACCTTTTTACTTGAATTCTTCACTTGGCTTCAATTGGAAACTTGCCAAAACTTGTATTTTCCTTGCTCCAAAGAACCCTCCACCATGCCAAGAACCCTTCAATGACTTGTTTGGCTAGAAGGAACAAGTTAGAAATTCTTCTCTTCTCTTCTTTTTTTTTTTTCCTCGGTTTCTTGCTTTTTCTACAAGGGCCGAATGGCTCCTTTGTTTTTCTCCTTCTTTCTCTTGAAATTTCTAGAGGCTTATGTGATAAGATGACTACTAAGTCATCTTTTAAATTATGTACATAAGCCTCATATGGGCTTGGCCCATCGAAGGGAGGTGGACGGCCAAACATGGCCCAACCACCTAAGCCACCCCTTTTTCTCTTCTCATAATTCATGAAAAATTATTCTCCAACTTCCAAATTTACCCCTAGCGCTCCTCCTTATTTCTATGAGTCGTCTCACAAATTTACCTTTTTGCCCTAGCCTTTCTCAATAATTTCGCTTCTAAGCACGTCATAAGTCATTCATATGCTTATCAAAATAAAGATGTGGCCTTGCTTGTCGTCCTCCCGCAATTGTCTCGAATTATCCGATTGCACAAAATGCGGGATATAACATATCCAGGGGTGAGGGTGCTTCCCCGGCCACGTGGGACGAGTTTACGGCCGCCTTTCTCCGTCACTTTCTGCCCCCGGAGTTGCGGAGGGCGAAGGTTGATAGATTTCTGCAGATACGACAGAGAGGTCGGAGCGTTCGCGAGTATAATTTGGAATTTGATTCGGCCGGTATGCTGCTATAGTGGCGGATATGGCCGACCGAATGCATCGATATGTGATAGGGTTGGACGACTACTTGATTGACAGGCATGACAATGGCGGCGCGGGCCGATATGGACGTCGCCGGTTGCGGGCGCACGCCCCGGGGGGATGGAAGGCCCAGACGTCGGCGGCCGATCCCGAGAGAGATCGTGATAGGAGGCCGCCCCGAAAGGGCCGGATCGGCGGGGTCGGGAGATTCCGCGGCGGGCGACCTCGATGTCGATCCGGTGGATATTTTCCGCCGCCAAAGCGGGATACACGGTACGTGATTGATGATTTGATGACATAGGACCGTCTAGGGGCGGATCGAGTTCTAGGGCCTTGGGTCCTCCGGCAAGTGGAGGTTCCCGGCCAGGACGAGACCACCCGGACCTCCGTGCCCCCGTGGGAGGTCTCGCCGGAGAGTGTTTCCGTGCCGGCGGTGCTTGCTTAACCGTGGCCGTCGGGGCCGTCGACGAGGGATTGCCGGTCGGGGTTGGTTTGGGCGGTGCGCCGCGGCCCTACCGGTCAATTGTCGGTTCATCTTTTCGGCGCTACGCGCCCTATGGGTCGGGGGGTGTGCGGCACCGAGGCCGTGGCGAGAGGTCGCGGTGGAGCCCCCGTGCTAGCGGTCCTTCGAACCGCATATACGCTTTGGCGGGGAAGCGGGATCCAGAGGCGGCACCGAATGCAGATGCAGGTATATAAGCCCTTTTTATAATATTCTTATGTATGTGTGTTTGTTGTATGAATGTTGTTTGATAGCGGCGAGTAGGGATCCGAAAGCCGATAATTAGGTGTTTATAAATAACGACGCTCAAGGTATGTTTGTTGCCGTAGAGAATTTGGGTATACGGAACGGAAAGTAGGCATGTCCGTAGTGAGAAGTTAGTGTCGAGGTTTGGAGAGGGCTAAAATAGTAAGTGTGTTATGAGAGCGTTTGGGAATCTGTTAGAACTTCAATTTACTCAGTTACGTGATGAAAGTCATGTGATAAAGCGGACGCGATTATCGGGAGTAAAGCATCGTATTTCATCGAGTTCCGAAGTTAAGCGTCTTTGGGGTGAGAACAAATTCGGGATGGGTGACCCCACGGGAAGTTTTTGGAAATCCCGCAAGTTCGGATGTAAGAGGCAAATGAGAAGCTAGGATTGCGGCATGATGTGTGAATGGAAAATTGAAAGACGAAATCTAAGCGGGAGTAATAGAAGAGTCCGAATTCGAGATACGTAATATGATTGGTTGTACGACCGTGTGTTATGGTAATAACGGGAACTTTCCCCGAGATCCTTAGACAACCTCATAAGATTAGTTGAACATTCGAGGACGAATGTTCTAAAGGGGGGAGGATGTTACATCCCGTATTTTGAGCGACGGGACGATTCGGGTTAACTACGATAAGTTAAGGTCAGGACCATTCCGGGATACGAAGTTGAGACGTTTGACCTTCGATTTTGTCATAGGACCTAAGTGTGTATGATGTTATTGGTATGGAAACATCAAAGAAACTTCGGGACCAAAGATGGAATTTGTGGAAGTTGCCAATTATTGAAGAAAGTGAGGAAACAAAAGGGGCCGTGGCCTACCACATAGGAGTGGGCCATGGCCACATGGTTGGCTATTAGTTGTAATATAAGGAAGCTTAGAGGGACCATTTCTTCATCTTTTCAAGACTTAAGAAAATCAAGAAGATTGGAGAGAAACAAGCAACACCATTCGCCATAGTTCCAAAAATCAAGACCAAGATTAAGCCATCCCAAAATTATTTCTTTGATGCAAACCTACTAATTTGAGGGTGCTTAGTAACGTGGAGTTGTTGTTTCAAGCGTTGGATTGTTCGTTTTCATCCTTGGCCAACTTTGGACAAATTGAAGGGTTGTGAAGAAAGGTAAGTTCTAATCTTGTTTTATGAGTTATATGGAAGGTTTATGTGTGTTGTTGTATGTTGATATGGATGAAATTCATGAGATATGGCAAGTTGAAGTTTGGCCGTGCATATAGGGTTTAGCCGTGTGTGTGTATGTTGTGTTGGAAGCAATGAATTAATTCTAGTTTGCATGTTTTGATTGTTGTAATGTGAAGAAAAGAATGAAATTATCCTTATGTGTGTAGGGTTGGTGTTGGCCGAATATGGCCTTCATGTGTGCCAAGAAATGAATCAAATTTCTTAAAGTTTTGGTTGTTGTTGTTATGTGGATTTTATGTTGGAAATAAGAGTTTAATGGTTCAAATTGGTATGGTAAATATTATGGGCTGATTTGGAAGGTTGTGTGCATTTAGCATAACTTTTATGTTTATGGAAATGACATGGGTAGAGTATGGATTGTTGAAGTAAATTATGGTTTGAAAATAAGGAATGTGTTATGGATGTGTTCTCGGGTTAAGGGACAATTTCGGGTGACTTGGAGTCTTTGTTGGATTGTTGGGAATATTGTATGAATTATTTAAAGAGTTCTTGAATATTGTTTGAATTGATTATGGATATTATTGGAATGATTGTTGGTTTGTTGTGTTGTTGAATTTGGCCGAGTTGAATTCTCGGGGGTTGGTCTATTTATAGAGGAAGTCTTTGCCCAATTTTCGTAGGATTATGTGTTAGTTGGGAATGAACTTCTAAATGCTTATGGTTGACGTTGGTATTTATTGATGACATGTAGATCTTGGGGAGTTCGAGTTGTAGGTTTGATTTGGGCTAGCGTCGTGTGCGAGCGAGGTATGTAAAGCTTAACTCTTCTTTCTTTGGCATGTCTTAGTTGTGTATAGGCTACGACACGAGCCTCGAGGGAATTCTATTCTCATAATCCGAGCATGTCTATGATTCGCGTTTGTCTTTTGGTACTCGTATGTTGATGTGAGAAAATATTGGTTTTGATGTTGTTGGAAAAATTGATTTTAAAGTTGCATAAAAAACTTGGTTTTCAAAAGAGTTTTATTTTTAAACAATGTCAAAAAAACTACGAACGCTCATAACTTTCGACTAAGGGCTCGGATTGCCTCGATATCGTCGTGGGAGGTTGTATGACGTGTGATGAGTATGTTTTCCATAGGCGGGCCCGGCTCGGGTTGACACTCGTCCGTGGGTCCCGCGACCTTCCTCTGTACCTTTCGATGACGTTTGAGAGAGTTTGGTATGACGATTTTCCCGACTCCCAAGTACGGTCATTTTACTTACTTTTTGAGCCTATGATAATGATTTTATGCATATGGTTACTCACGACTCGCTCGTGCGGTTTGTTGGTACATCGTTCGGCGGTTCCCGGCCGGTTTCTTGTCGTGCGCACTATGATATATTCGGTGTTATGCCGTGTTACGGTTCCCGAGACCTCGCCCATAGGGCCGGGTTCCGTTTATGGAGTTATCTTTGTGATATGGCTTATGATGGGTTGTGATGATGTGTTGCGTTCGGGGTTGTACGGAGATTTGAAACCTTACGGTGTTATCTTTGTGTTATGGCGCCATCGACAGCGGGCGACCATATTTTCCGTGCCCTTTTTGCATGCTTTCTATTTTAAAAATAAACATTTGGCATCTTGGAAATGTACTTACTTTCGGTATACATTGTTTCGAGTGTGACTCGGCTATTTATTGTATTTTACGCTTTGCATACTCGGTACATATTTTCGTACCCACCGCCCCCTTTCTTCGGGGGGCTGCGTTTCATGCCCGCAGGTACAGACGACCAGTTTGGCGACCCGCCAGTTTAGGAGACCTATCCTGCTGTGTTGGAGTGCTCCTTTTATCTCGGAGCCTACATCTTGGTACATACTCGTTCGTTGCATGTGTGTGTGTATGTGTGTGTGTGTTCAGGGGTACGGCGGGGCCCCGTCCCGTCATATGATGATTAGTCCGTATAGAGGTCCGTAGACATATATGTGGGTTGTGTGCCTACCCGGTGTGTGTGTGTTCGTATGTTATATGTTTGGGCGATCCTATTCGCCGTGGCGGCCTTGTCGGCTTGCATATGTACATATTTTGGGCCGTTGTGCCATTGATAGCCTCCACGGCTTCTATGTATGTGTATGGTTGTGTTTGAGCGAGCGTTTGCGTTTGATACTCATATTTGCATTAGCCAGCTGTGTGTGATTCTAGTTTGATGAATGCGTTTGGGTGCCCAATTCGGGCACTAGTCACGGCCTACGGGGTTGGGTCGTGACACATTCCCTTCATCCCGATCAGTACTTGGGTATTGCTTATCGTCGTTTCAAATTCTCCATTCAGTAGCACTTATATTCTAATGATAAGTATCTCAAGCTTTCTCATAACACTACCTTTACCGTACGGATATCGTCTCCGTTTCTTCTAATAAACTTACGATACATCCGTTATTTTGTGAATCCACGATCCTTGTCCTTTAAGGATTTCAGCGTTTCCAAGATGAGGTCAATTCACGTAGTACTTCTTTATGCCTCATGCTCTTTCATTCTTGTCATATACTCAGCGCTAACCCCTAACTTGTTAAAAATCATATTAAATTCGCCTTAGTGACGGCCTTGTCTTGTCACCTACTTGTCATACTGCTTCTTAAGTTCACAGTTACATACTCCCTCTTGTCCCATACTCATACTCAATTGGTTGCACCTGTCTTGAATGCTTCCTTTAATATTCTTTTCATTTCTCCAATCTGTGCCCATCTTATATTCTGTGCATGAAGAATTTCATGCTATCTCTGTATCGTTCAGTAAAACACTACTTTTACATAATCCCTTTTTCGTTTTTGAAGCATATTTTGTTTATTCCTATTTGCCGTTATCCTACCAGTCATTTCTGGCATTCATTCTTGTCTCGTCGCTCATCTTCCTTCCGATTAGTCTTTCACAGTCCTATTACTTGTATCACTCATTTTCCAAGCTATACATGTCATAACGTATCGATATAATGTAATGCTACTTGCTTTCTTCGTATCTCCCTCTTTCTTTTAAGTCCTCCTCTTCTTGTACTCGGTTCCGCTTCCGTTACCACTTTAACTTTGACTCTGAACCTTTCCCTACAGAACTTGGTAAGTATTTCTTTATTGATTCTACATCCGCCTTTCTGTTTCATATAGTCATATCACATCCTTTCCTTTGTTAGGCTTTACTCGTTTTATAGCAATCCCCATGATATTCACATTACATCCTATTCATAATCCATCTTATAACATAACTCCTTGTAATCTTATTCGCGACTCTTACTACGTTTTTAATTACATCCTGCGGACTAGGCGTACTTGACCTTTCACCCTTTCCGATAGACTTTACCTTTAGTATCTCACCAACTGTCTTTCCACTATTTTCCTAACTTGTCATAATGCTCCTTTCTTTATACTTCTATCTCAATCATACATTACTTCCTTTCACCAGTAACCTCGTAGTAAATTATCCCTTAGGGTCGCAAGCTCCTCCGAGTCGTCCTAACACACCACGTAGAACGCATGATTCGTAGCAGTTCATAAGTTGAGTTCTCCTTACACGAATTTCATCTCCAATTAGTTAACTGCTAATAAGATGTCACCAAGAAGCATTTTCCAACCATCACTAGAAGAACACTAGAATCCGACAAGCACCACAGAACTTCTCAGTGCTTGATTCACATAGTTTTAATTCCAAGTCGATTTTTGAGCCGTGAGCGAATCGTTTAATTCACAAACTGTTCGTTGTAGGCGTTATACTCTTCCAATAGCAGATCTTAATACTAGAAGGTGTTGCCCTTCATCCTAAGCTCTTTCGTTTTAGGCAAAAGTGAGGCTGGAAGGTATCCTGGTCCATGTTAATGAGTTCCATATTCTGCTGCTCGTACTTGCTTTTTCAAAACCAGTATTCTAAATAAGAACGATGCCTCTTATGCACAAGGTGAGGGTATATATATATATTTGTCCATTATGATAGACTTACCGTACTGGTGTCATCCTTCCATGACCCACTATGAACTTATGTCTCATTCTTTCCTTTTTCCTACTTCTGGGAAAATTTGGGCAGAGTCTCCCCTATAATTCTTACTATCCCAGATCTTGCACGCAGGAAATACCAACAATGCCTCACAGGCCAACATATATACGCACATATTATATCATATCACAGCCACACAGGGCTCCCAATTCCAAATAAAAGGTACAAAGGTGTCAGGACTTACTTGTCATATCGCATCTCAGGACATACTTGACCCTTTAACGACCTATCCTATTATATCTTCGTATCTAACTTCACTTTCATCCTTCAACTTTATATATTGATCGTATTCCATTATTCTTGCCTTACCTGACATACCTCCTTCACGCCATTTCTTACCTGCGTGCTACGTAGCTTTCAATGTCATCGATCGCTTTTATCTGCTGATGTCGTTCTTCAGCTGAAATCAAACGTTAGTATAAGGAATTTCATTTCCTATGCCTGGGCTCTATCGCACGATCTTGGATATGAAAGAAAGGTAACATCCTAAATGCCCTGTAGCTTCCTGTTTATAGATGTGGTGCACAACACACCGATAAACAAGATTCTACTAGACACGGTCCGTAGACACTCCGAGGACGAACCAAGCCCGATACCACTTTTGTCACGACCCAACCCCGTAGGCCGTGACTAGTGCCCGAGCTGGACACTCATATACACCTGTTACCTAGTCATACACTACTAGCATGAACGAACTGATATAAGTTGAAAAATAAGACGTATGCTTATCAAAGCTACCTATCTTCTGAAGAGCTGCAACCTTTAACGGTTAATGTCGCACAAAAGCCGGCAAGGCTGTCATATATATATAAATAGGGAACGTCCCAACGAAATACAAGCCGAGAAGGCTACCATCATGCACAACTGCCATAATGAACATATGTATGTCTACGCAAGCCGACAAGGCTACCACTATAAATGGGTACGCCCCAAACACAAGACATGTCCACACAACAAAACAATAACTACACACGTACCACACACATGTGACCACGTACCTCTAAGAGTGACAACGATGTCATATGACGGGACAGGGACCCGTCGTACCCTGAACGATAACATATGTACATATCAAAAGGTTATACCACGAAACTATACTCCAGAATAAAGGAGCACTCTGAAATAGCTGAGTAGATATCCTAGACTGGCGGATCTCCGAAACGAGCGTCTGCACCTGCGGGCATGAAACGCAGCCCCCCCGAAGAAAGGGGGTCAGTACGGAATATGTACTGAGTATATAAAGCATGAAACAAGTAAATAGAATCATATCTATGACAAAGTGAACAGGATTCAATGCAATAACCAGAGTTTCATAAAACTTGCCTTGGAACGTATTTCATCTGTATCGTTCTCATATCAATGTCAATATGGTGTTTTATAATCAAAACTGTATAATCATTCTGTATATAACATATATAACGTGTCCCGGCCCTCTAGTGAGGGACTCGGTAATTGTAGTCATAACATCATAAACATAAACATATACGTGTCCCGGCCTTCTTTAGTAAGTGGGACTCGTATTTATAATCATAACATCATAAACATAAACATATTCGTGTCCTGGCCCTTTAGTAAGGACTGGGTAATAAGGAATATATGCCCTCCTGGCCTCCATCTCCAAATCATCTGTTATATCCGGCATTTCGGCACATTTGGAAAATTTGGAATAATTTTTGCTTGTAAGAAATAAGGCCACATTTGAATCTTACTAGTATGAATATGTTGGCCATGAAAAATATTGGTGTGGAAGTGTTGGAGAAGGCCAAGGGTAAAATTGGAATTTTGAAAATTTGTTTCGGAAATTGTAAAATATGATCCATGGGAAATTGGGCTCAAAATAATAAAAGAAATTGAGGCCCAAATTGCTAAGGGTGGCCGGCCAACATAGTATGGCCCAAACCCATTTTAAAAGCCATGTGCCAACCATGTGCCATGTTATTAAAGGGATGACATATATATATATGTGTGTCTATCCTTGGAATATTCAAGAAATTGGAAGAAAAATCAAGAGCAAAGGGAGAGGCCATTCGGCCAAGTGAGAGAGAAAGAAGAGAAAAAGAAGAAAATTTTTGGAGCCTCAATCCTTGACTTAAAAATCTTGTTCTCTTTGAATTTATAACAAGTTCAAGGCGCTCTTCGATGTGGCATAATTGGTTTGGAGGAAGAACTCCGTTTGCGGAAGGTTGAAATTTCAAGAAAAGGTAAGATTTCCATGTCTTATGTTATGGAAGGTGTATGTATGTTAAAATGGTTAAAATGGTATGAGAAGTATGGAATTATGATGTGTGTGTGCATGGCGTGTGTGTGTGTGAAAGGTGTGTATGGCCGTGTGTATATATATGTTGCATGGCAAGATGAGTTGATTTTATATTGTATTCTAATTGTGATTGTGGTGGAATTCACATTGGAGATGAAAGTTGAATAAATTTGGTCGAAGTTGAAAAATTGATGTTTGGCCGTGTGGTATGATGATTGGTAGGATGGAAATGAATTAAGTTTGTTTAGTATGTTAATTGTGTTGTTGTGATCTTGGTAATACATATGAAGGTAAAATGATGAAAGTTAGTGTTGAAATGGAATGTAGAAGGTTATGTCATTTTGGAATGATTTTATGTTATTGTGATAATGATGATGTTAAGGTGCAAGTTAGGATTGTGGTTGATGAAATTGGAAGATGGAAGTATGTTATGAATAAGTATGTTGAAAAATTAAAAGTTTTGGATGAATTATGGTTTGATGGAAATTCGGTATATTTTGTCGAATAATGAGAAATGTGTTCGAATTGTATTTGAATGGTCTTGAATTAGTAGATAAGTATGAAAACGTGGATATTGGACGATAAGTGTGAAGTCGGAATGGAAACTATTGCATTATATTGGAAAGTTGACTAATTGTGTTATGTTACGATTGTTAATGTTATTGATGTTGTTGTTGGGTTGTTGTTGGTTGTTTGGAGCCGAGTTGAATCTCGGGGTGTCGTATTTATAGGGGAAGTCTTTCGCCGAAATTTCGGTAGCCAAATACTTACCCAAAGTTGAAATGTTAACTCTCATGAATAGTAACTGGCAAAGTTGACCATTTGCAGATTTTTGACGAAACGGGATTGGAGATTAAGCGAGCGTGAGACGTCCGTAAGGTATGTAACGCTTACCTATCCTTCATATGGCATGTCCTAGGCCTACTAGGCCGAAAACGGAACCTCGGGACTAATTCTGCTCCTAGAAATCTGAGTTTGCTTTTGGTTACTATTCATTCAGTGCAATTGAATCAAAATGCTTACCTTTGGATATAAGAACGCATAAACCTTGTATCTTTCGTAAATGAATCCAAATGGCTCCGAGACTTTTATAGACAACTATATGGAGCCTAATGTTTGTAAATTATGTTCGTCGCCTCGGCCTGACCGAGGTGGGCCCGCAAGTCCCGAGGCTTCCCTTATCTGGTTTGTCTGTCTCCTTTCTGTATGGTACGAAAAGAAATATTTGCCTACGACTCTATGGTTCGTTCGAAATGTCTGATTATGTTATCCGAACGCTCGTCACTAAGAATGATACCAAATTTTCCGAAAATGATCTACGATGCGTTTTTGAGAAAAGCTGATAATTTAAAAGTCCGCGACTTTCGTATACAAATTCCTATTTACCCAATATTCGTTTTGAGCCTTCTGAGACTAATGTATATGAAAATGAAACTATGTGTCAAGTTTTGGAACTTACTTTTAATATGCATATGAGTTCTGCACTACTCTGCTCGTGCTATCTATTATGATTTCGTTCGCCGGTACCCGGGCCGGTTTTGTGATCGTGCGCACTGTGATATATTCGGCTGTATGATGTGTTACGGTTTCCGTGACCTCGCCATAGGGCCGGTTACCGTTTTGGAGTTATGATGTGATATGGCCTTTGTTATATTTGATGATGTGTGTGATATTGTGATTTGTTCGGAGATGTACGGAGATTTGAAAACACGGAGTATGATGTGTTGTGGCACCGTGCCGTCGGGGTGACCACGTTCCCGAGCGTTATGCACGATTTTTATTTGCATTACGCACATTTGCATTCCGTACGGGTTTGGTTCTCGTTACTTCGTATTTGTTTTGTATCTTCTCACCCGATTATGATTTGGATTACTTGTACCTTCGCTTTACATACTCGGTACTTTTTCCGTACCGACCCTCCTTTCCGTGGGGTCGTTGCGTTTCATGCCGCGCGGCAGGCTGTGTGCTCGGTTGGGTGATTCCCCGGTTTAGGCTACCTATTCTGCTACTTTGGAGTGCTCCCCTCGATCCGGAGCCCACATTTGGCATAGATGCTCTGCTTTGGATATTCTGTAAATTTGCTACTGTTTGGGTACGGCGGGGCCCTGTCCCGTCATATGTTTGTATGTTCTGTTTTGTTCTGTTTGTAGAGGCCTGTAGTCATGTTTGTGGGTCGTGGGTCCAGTCTGGTTGTGTGTGTGGTTTCGGTTTGTTTGTATGCGATTTCGATTTGCGTCCTTAAAGCGGCCCCGTATGCTACTATGGCCGATGTGGCCCATCCGTTTGCATGAGTGTGTCCGGGCGATGTACATTCCGCCAACTTTGATTACGATGTGATGTTTGACACGGGTGCCCGCTCAGGACCGCATTTGTATCATATCTGCTTTCGACTATCAGTATGAATAATGTCTGTTAAATCCGTTCATGCGGTATTCTGATGATTTGGTTCGTAAGTCTGTTTGGGTGCCTAGGTAGGGCACCAGTCACGGCCCCCGGAGCTGGGTCGTGACAAAAGTGGTATCAGAGCAGTCTGTCCTCGGAATGTCTACAGGCCGTGTCTCGTAGAGTCTTGTTTATCGGTGTGTTGTGCACCACATCTATAAACGGAGGCTACGGGACATTTAGGATGTTACCTTTCTTTGGATCTTAGATCGTGCGATAGAGCCACCGTAGGAAATGCATTTATTTTTACTAATCCTTGACTTCGGCTAGAGGACGGCATCGATAGAAGACAATGATTGATGATATTGGAAGCTACACGGTATGCGAGGTAAGTAATGGCACGGAGGATGTGTATTGGGAAAGTTATTTGAAGTATGCTTGAAGTATGATTGAAATGGCAAGTCGAAGATCGAAAAGGAAAATAAATAGGAAAATGCCATCGGTGCCGTTTGAATTATGTATGCATGTATGCAAGGTAAGTCTCGACGTCTCCATATTTCTACTTGAAATTATTAGCCGTGTGTGGCTATGATACGGTGTGATACGTACGTATATATGTTGGCTCTGTGAGGCATGATTGGTATGTCTGCGTACAGGTGTTGGAGTAGTAAGAAATACAGAGGAACCTCCGCCCGATTTTCTTCAGCACTATAAAAAGGAAAATGAGATGTACGTTCTTAACATGTCTTGAACGTCAGCACTGATAGAGTAAATTTATTATGTTGGACTAAAAATTTCAGAGATATCCTCTATGCTATTTGTAAGAAGCACCGTCCTTGTATGGGAAATTCTATTTCGAGAAAGCATATATGAGACAGCAATCTGCAACTTATTTAAACTTGTGGGATGTGTGGAATTTGATGTATAGACGGAGGTAAGTATTGAGGATTTACATAAGGAGCGACACGATATGCATATGGTCAAAAAAGTGAAAGACTCTTCTCTAGATCGGGGTGGGACCCGCCACGGGAACTGTCCGAAAATTTGCTGAGACCCCGATCTGCCCCAGAATTACGTGACAAAGGTCGTGTGGGGGAGTGGACGTGACCATCCCAGCATTAGGACACTAGAATGCCTTAAAAATTCGAAGTTAAGCGTGCTGGAACTAGAGCAATTCTGGGATGGGTGACCCCCCTGGGAAGTGTGTTAAGGTGATAAATAAAAGATGCATATTTGTGGTATTGTAAATGGATTGGGGTAGGATGTAAGGTAAGAAGACGATAGTAAGGAGAAAGGGTTATGTGCGTAGGTATGAGAAAGTACAAAAAGGACCTAAAGGCTATTGTATAAGGTAAACAGAGTTCCGTAAGGATACAGACTTATTTGCTATAGCCGATTGGATATTTTGATGCAACGATTCAAGGTACAAAAATTAGAGTGAGTAATGAAACGTTAGCAAGGGAACTTCCGTAAACCCCAAAGCATTAGTGAAAAGTGGTTTGACTTTGATCGAGATTTTGTGTGCCATACTTCTGTACCTCCGATTTCGATGAAACTCTGTCTATTATGCCTCCGTATCTCCGAATCCGATTACGCTTCTATTTGATGCACCTCCGTTCGTTCGACTACGATTATGAATACGTTTGATATACCTCCGTATGCCTAACTCGATTATGAATACGTCCGACGTAGCTCGCACGTCTCGATTTTGAATTACAAATACGTTCGATATATCTTCGTCCGTCCGACTCCGATTACGGCTTTGTTCGATATATTTCGTACGTCCGACCCCGATCACGGATCCGTTCGGTAACTTCCATACGTCTGACTCTGACTACGGACCTATCCGATAAAGTTCAATACGTCTGACTCTGATTATAGGTTGTCCGATATGCTCCTGTGCGTCCGGTTCTGAGTTCGAATCTGCTTAAGATAATGTCGGGTTATGCTTCTGTCTGTCGTACTTTTTACTTCTGACTCCGAATCTGATTCCGTCCAACATCCGTCTGATCTTCTGGCTCTGATAAAGATTCTGCTCGTCATATGTCTTATTCAAGGTTTTTGCGAATCGCTGGACTAAGAAAGATTCCGAAAAGCCCTAATACGAAAGAATATCGGAAAATGATAGAAGGACTTGGAAAGTGAAGGCCTCCCCCGAAGTGTTTGGAAGACCCATAAGGCTAATTTAACATTCGAGGACGAATGTTCTAAAGGGGGGGAGAATGTTATATCCGGCATTTGGCACATTTGGAAAATTTGGAATAATTTTTGCTTGTAAGAAATAAGGCCACATTTGAATCTTACTAGTATGAATATGTTGGCCATGAAAAATATTGGTGTGGAAGTGTTGGAGAAGGCCAAGGGTAAAATTGGAATTTTGAAAATTTGTTTCGGAAATTGTAAAATATGATCCATGGGAAATTGGGCTCAAAATAATAAAAGAAATTGAGGCCCAAATTGCTAAGGGTGGCCGGCCAACATAGTATGGCCCAAACCCATTTTAAAAGCCATGTGCCAACCATGTGCCATGTTATTAAAGGGATGACATGTATATATATGTGTGTCTATCCTTGGAATATTCAAGAAATTGGAAGAAAAATCAAGAGCAAAAGGGAGAGGCCATTCGGCCAAGTGAGAGAGAAAGAAGAGAAAAAGAAGAAAATTTTTGGAGCCTCAATCCTTGACTTAAAAATCTTGTTCTCTTTGAATTTATAACAAGTTCAAGGCGCTCTTCGATGTGGCATAATTGGTTTGGAGGAAGAACTCCGTTTGCGGAAGGTTGAAATTTCAAGAAAAGGTAAGATTTCCATGTCTTATGTTATGGAAGGTGTATGTATGTTAAAATGGTTAAAATGGTATGAGAAGTATGGAATTATGATGTGTGTGTGCATGGCGTGTGTGTGTGTGAAAGGTGTGTATGGCCGTGTGTATATATATGTTGCATGGCAAGATGAGTTGATTTTATATTGTATTCTAATTGTGATTGTGGTGGAATTCACATTGGAGATGAAAGTTGAATAAATTTGGTCGAAGTTGAAAAATTGATGTTTGGCCGTGTGGTATGATGATTGGTAGGATGGAAATGAATTAAGTTTGTTTAGTATGTTAATTGTGTTGTTGTGATCTTGGTAATACATATGAAGGTAAAATGATGAAAGTTAGTGTTGAAATGGAATGTAGAAGGTTATGTCATTTTGGAATGATTTTATGTTATTGTGATAATGATGATGTTAAGGTGCAAGTTAGGATTGTGGTTGATGAAATTGGAAGATGGAAGTATGTTATGAATAAGTATGTTGAAAAATTAAAAGTTTTGGATGAATTATGGTTTGATGGAAATTCGGTATATTTTGTCGAATAATGAGAAATGTGTTCGAATTGTATTTGAATGGTCTTGAATTAGTAGATAAGTATGAAAACGTGGATATTGGACGATAAGTGTGAAGTCGGAATGGAAACTATTGCATTATATTGGAAAGTTGACTAATTGTGTTATGTTACGATTGTTAATGTTATTGATGTTGTTGTTGGGTTGTTGTTGGTTGTTTGGAGCCGAGTTGAATCTCGGGGGTGTCGTATTTATAGGGGAAGTGCTGCCGAAATTTCGGTAGCCAAATACTTACCCAAAGTTGAAATGTTAACTCTCATGAATAGTAACTGGCAAAGTTGACCATTTGCAGATTTTTGACGAAACGGGATTGGAGATTAAGCGAGCGTGAGACGTCCGTAAGGTATGTAACGCTTACCTATCCTTCATATGGCATGTCCTAGGCCTACTAGGCCGAAAACGGAACCTCGGGACTAATTCTGCTCCTAGAAATCCGAGTTTGCTTTTGGTTACTATTCATTCGGTGCAATTGAATCAAAATGCTTACCTTTGGATATAAGAACGCATAAACCTTGTATCTTTCGTAAATGAATCCAAATGGCTCGAGACTTTATAGACAACTATATGGAGCCTAATGTTTGTAAATTATGTTCGTCGCCTCGGCACGACCGAGGTGGGCCCGCAAGTCCCGAGGCTTCCCTTATACGGTTTGTCTGTCTCCTTTCTGTATGGTACGAAAAGAAATATTTGCCTACGACTCTATGGTTCGTTCGAAATGTCTGATTATGTTATCCGAACGCTCGTCACTAATGATACCAAATTTTCCGAAAATGATCTACGATGCGTTTTTGAGAAAAGCTGATAATTTAAAAGTCCGCGACTTTCGTATACAAATTCCTATTTACCCAATATTCGTTTTGAGCCTTCTGAGACTAATGTATATGAAAATGAAACTATGTGTCAAGTTTTGGAACTTACTTTTAATATGCATATGAGTTACGCACTACTACTGCTTCGTGATCGTTATGGTTTCGTTCGCCGGCCCGGCCGGTTTTGTGATCGTGCGCCTTTGTGATATATTCGGCGAGTATGATGTGTTACGGTTTCGTGACCTCGCCATAGGGCGGTTACCGTTTTGGAGTTATGATGTGATATGGCCTTTGTTATATTTGATGATGTGTGTGATATTGTGATTTGTTCGGAGATGTACGGAGATTTGAAAACCACGGAGTATGATGTGTTGTGGCACCGAGCGTCGGGGGGTGACCACGTTCTGAGCGTTATGCACGATTTTTATTTGCATTCTCGCACATTTGCATTCCGTACGGGTTTGGTTACATTACTTCGTATTTGTTTTGTATCTTCTCACTCTAGTTATGATTTGGATTATTGTACCTTCGTTTTACATACTCGGTACTTTTCCGTGCGACCCTCCTTTCCGTGGGGGCCGCGTTTCATGCGCGCGAGTACGGGTGCTCGGTTGGGTGATTCCGGTTTAGGCTACCTATTCGCTACTTTGGAGTGCTCCCCGATCCGGAGCCCACATTTGGCATAGATGCTGCTTTGGATATTCGTAAATTTGCTACTTGTTTGGGTACGGCGGGGCCCGTCCCGTCATATGTTTGTATGTTCTGTTTTGTTCTGTTTGTAGAGGCCTGTAGTCATGTTTGTGGGTCGTGGGTCCAGTCTGGTTGTGTGTGTGGTTTCGGTTTGTTTGTATGCGATTTCGATTTGCGTCCTTAAGCGGCCCCGTATGCTACTATGGCCGATGTGGCCCATCTGTTTGCATGAGTGTGTCTGGGCGATGTACATTCCGCCAACTTTGATTCTGATGTGATGTTTGACACGGGTGCCCGCTCAGGACCGCATTTGTATCATATACGCTTTCGACTATCAGTATGAATAAGTGTCTGTTAAATCCGTTCATGCGGTATTCTGATGATTTGGTTCGTAAGTCTGTTTGGGTGCCTAGGTAGGGCACCAGTCACGGCCCCCGGAGCTGGGTCGTGACATCATCATATCATCATATCACCATCATCATCATATATATATATATATAACGTGTCCCGGCCCTCTAGTGAGGGACTCGGTGAATAGTATAATAGTTGTGCGCACGAGAACGTACCCTGGCCCGGGACTCAGTGAAGGATATAGCGGTAGCACGAGCAGAGTAATAAGCAACCACATATATATATATAAAACATTTTTGAGACTCAATGAATAGTAAACCAAATCAGTTCTCGGACATTAGCATGTTACATTTTATAAAAATCAAGCATACTTATGCAATTCCTTTTAAGAATAAGAACTCCTATGCATCACATACTAGTCCATCATGTAATAAATAACGAGATCATAATTCCATTATATCAACATTTTCAACATTACGGACGAATAACAATCACATGTCATACTAGAAGTTAGAGAGTGGAGTCACCCCGAGGCTCAAATTATATCTTACTTACGTCTAGGACATGCCAAAAAGAAGGAAGGAATAGGCTTTGCGTACCTTTAGCGTTTAGTCGTATAATAACTTGTACTTGCTGCCCAACAACACTCATCCTATATCAAGATATCAAGAGCCACAATTAGTCTACAAAGGATTTTAATACGCATTTCGACGCTCACAATCCCTTTCAAACATTTAGACGACGTTTCGTTCGCATTCAAACCAACTAGTGCTACAAGCTAACATTGCTAATCATTCTTTCTTATATCATTCCACACTTGTTTAACATGACTTAGGGAACTTGGGCAGTCCATACATCCTTCAAAATCGTTCCATACACACGGCTAAACAACACACATAACGTTTTCATTCTCGCTAGCAATTTTCCAGTTTTAACTTGCAAGAACAACAACACGTTTAATGACATCACTTTCATGGTTCTTGGAACTGTTTAGCATCATCTTCATTCTTACAACAGCCCACAATTCATTTCAGTTTTAGCTTGAATCATTGCACTTTACTTTCACTAAACGTTTGCAACAAGAATCAACATTCACACACACACAAATTTACCTCTAGTACCAAAACAGTCCACGGTTTTGGACTGCCTATACCCTTCAACATAATTCATTTCTTCAAAACCTCAATTCACATTTTCAACATGCATAAAATATAACACAATGTCCATAACAACAACAATCAAAACTGAGCACAAAACAGTCCATAAACTCCCTAAAACAAATTTCACACGGCTTCAACACAACTACAACATCTTCATGATTTTCATCCATTTATCCATACTACAACACATTCAATTCATTCCCAATACATGTACAAGAAGATTAAGCATGATTCCATCTAAGTCTAAAACACACGGCCCCCTTCAACTTCAAGAAAAATAGTCCAATACTAACATGCAACACCATATATATTCCAATTCATCACAAAACATATGAAAGATTATCAACTCTTACCTTGTCACTTAATCCTTCAATCGGCTAGCCCTTCAAATTCACTTCTTGAATTTCAACACTTGTTCTTGCTATTCCAATAAATGCTACACGTTATTGTACACCTTCAAAGGGGTTAAATTGCTTGAGAAACCGAATTTTGATCAACTTGGAGAACTCAAATCGCCGTGAGCTTTTAGGAGCATGAATGGCATGCTTATGGTTTCTTCTTCCTTGAAACATAATAGTGAATGTGTAGAACACTTTAGGGGTTTAATGGTGAGAAGGAAATGGAAGAGCTGGCCGTTTTGGGGTGGAGGAAACCATGGAAGCCGTGGCTCTCTCTTCTAAGGCTTGAGAGCTTTCTCTCTATATTCTTAACTTTCTACAACTTGTAAATGTTGAAATGAGAGTTTAGCTGAATTGAATCAGCAATTTCTCCTTTTATATGCAGTCCACAAGGTGGACATGTGTCCCACCCAAGTTTTTAGCCAATAGTAGTTGGCCAATTCAAAGGTGGGGCCCACACGGCCACTTAAGCTCACTAATGATGTAATTTAGTTCTTAATCTCACTTAGTCATCCAATCTTGGTCAATTAATCCTTATTCTCTAATAATTTTCTTATACCAAACGAAATCCATAGGCAACTTGTGCATAGAAACGAAATCGGGAGGCGAAAACCCTTACCGGGAACCTTAAAACAGCTTTGTTTGTAACTTGTCGCACTTAGCTTTATAATGTCCCAATGTAAAGATACGGGACATAACATCAAAAGCCTAAAATAAAGTTTATCAATACAACATCGGTGTAGGGAGTTATGGCCATTTTAAAACGGACAGTCAGAGGAACCCGAACCTGGGCGGAGAATCTGGAAAGTTTACTTAAAAAGGCCCAACAATTTCGGCCCAATAGAGCCTAAACCAACCCACACACCTATAAATACCCCTCTAACTCATCGTTTTTCACCATTTTCTCATCCCACACTTCCAAAGAGTTCTTAAGGGTTCCATAACCTTTCATAATCTTCCATAACCTTCCATAATCTTCCATAATCTTCCACAACCTTCCATAATCTTCCATAATCTTCCATAACCTTCCCCAACCCTGTAGAACATTCTCCCAACTTCCACCCATAGAATTTTGGCCCAAATCTAGTGGAAACAACCAAATCTTCCATCAAGAAGGTTGGAAACTACAAGAGTAGCAAGCCTATGGTATTGTGTAATGATTAAGGGTGAAGTTGAACTAATTCAGCCATGGTTATTGGGTTGTATGCACTTCTTAAGGTATGTATAATGCCCCTTTGGTCATGTGTTAGCTTAATTTAATGTTGTTAAAGTTGTTTGAGGCCAAATACCGCAAGACTACATCGAAATAATTTAAGCCACTGTTTTGTAGGGGCTGTTTTGAATGTTTAAATATGACTTCTAATGGCTGTAAATGGTGGATTATAACCTAAATATATTGTCACTACAGTTATTGGGATTATTCATGTGTTAGTTGGAAAAATGGAGAAGAAAATATATGAAATCTACGAATAGAAAGTAAAGGATGAGGCGTAGGAGTATGGATTGCTTTGGAATACATTTAAGGATATTTGAACTAAAATATGATATGGTAAATATATTGTTATAGCCCGTATTTCGTACGTTCGGATATTGTGAGGCAATGGTGAAAAGTTAAGGACAAGACTATGTTCTAAAACAATTTTAATGAACGAGTTGGTTATGAATATTATTTATGAATATTATTGGACGGAAATATTAAGAAAGGCTAGGGGCAAGAAGAGAAATTCGCAAAATGGGCCGTGGAAATAATGCGGAAGGTCAGGGACAAAATGGTAATATTGAGAAAAGTCGAGGGGCAAAATGGTCATTTCACGAGTAATCAAGAAATCTCTTGGAAAAGGCCATGTGGTCACTTAAGAAAAAGGGGGGAAAAGAGACAAAAAGAGGATTAGTCATCTTTTGGAAATTTGAAGAAAATAAAAGAAAAAGTCAAGAAAAGAAAAGAAAATTCTAGAGAAAAAAAAGAATGAAGGGAGGGGCATGTGCCCCCTCACATGCTTGCAAGTCATATATATAAATATATGTGGTCATATTTTAGTTGAGGAGAGTGGAAGAGAAAGAAAGAACAAGCAAAAAAAAAAAAAAAAAAAAAGAGAAGGGAGAGGGGTTCGGCCAAACATGGCCTAGGGAGAGTGAAGGAGAAAAATTATTTTTCCTTAGAATTCCAAGCAAATGAAACGTCCTCTACAACATGGAAGATTCATTGGAACAAGAAAATCATTCATGTGTACAAGTTCATGATCTTAAGCTAAGTGGAAAGTTGAAGAGAAAAAGGTAAGAACCAATTTTCTTTTAAGTGTTATGAATGTTTGGTGTATGTGTAGGTTGAAGAAATGGATGAAACATATGAAAATATGTGTGTTGCATGTTGGCCGAATATATGTGTTATGTTGAAGTGAAGTGATGAATTAATATTATTTAGTAATTTGATTGTTGTCGTTATGGATCGTGTAATGTAGAATGAAGGTTGTGGTTAAAGCTAGCGTACATGAATGACAATGAGAAGTATGGTTGTTGTTGAAATAGAAGGTTTCGGATGAAGAAGTGTGTTGATTAAGTTGTTGGAAGATTATGTGAATTGAATTGAATTGAATTGAATTGAATTGAATTGAATGGAATTGAATTGGATATTGAAGTGTTGCTAGAATAATTGTTGGTATTGTTGATAGTTTGGCCGGGTTGAATTCCCGGATTGTTGTTGATTTAAATTGGCCGAGTAGATTCTCGGGGTGGTATATTTACGTAGAGATGCTTTTTGCGAAATTTCGGCAGACCATAAGTAAATGTACTTGAAAGGTTAAGACAAGTATATGTTGATGAATCTAACGATAGTGTCGATCTTCTTGAATGTAGACTAACAAGTTGGACGAACAAGTGTAGCTAGTAAGGCGCGGCGCAGGTATGTTAAGGCTCGTCCCTTTTTCTTTCCATGGCATGAATCATACATGAAATGTGTTAAATGTTTATATAACGTCCCTATTTTCAAAAGATAGGCAACAGAGTTCCAAAGAATGATTTTCCTTTCTTAAGGTTTACAAATGTTTTCAAAAATATTCATTTTTCTCCAAAATCTAAGTTTTGCGTTTTTGATAGTTTTTACGACTAAAACGGCGACTATGGTTTTATGGTGACGATGAAGATGCCCGATATGAAGAAACGTCTATGATGAATATGTCAAGGATATGTTTTTGCCATGAATACGACGATATGGAATGTTAAGCTATTTTTGGATAATGACTATTTTAAAGGTTTCAAAGTATATGAAATGATATGTTATGACCCGTTTTATGTTTTCCGTGATGCTAGCCTTGATTGATAGTCTCGCCTTACAATTGTCCCTTCAAGGTGAGACAAAGCGCCCATGATTATTCCATAAAGTAATCGGAGGTTACCGACCTTACGTCACTCCGACGGATACATGACCTTTCTTTGGGCTCTCCGCATGCTTACATGATATATGCACACGATACATGTATAAGTACACGTATATGTATATGTATATGGGGAAGAGGGGGAAAAGGGCAGGCGCTATAGGCGCACAGCCACCTGATCAGTTGGAGAATGATATGATATCGTCCCGGACGCGGGATGCCCGGACGCGGGACAAGTGGTTAAATGGATCGGACCGACGCCTCGGCAATATGGTATGCTCTATTTTCTTTATATATGAAAATGAGATGTTTTCAAAGAAAGAATACGTACATGTATATACAAATGGATCGGGCCGCACGTTCCGCAAAGAATGTATATGGATCGGGCTGCACGTTCCGCAAAGATAGTATATGGATCGGGCCGCACGTTCATAAAGCATTAAGCATGCATGATTCCGCCTTAAGAGGCACTCATACTTACAGGTTACAGCTTCATACATGACATGCTCCATATGTACAGTATACTCTCTTACATGACATGCTCTACTTGTCATACCATGTTACTGTTCATGCCTTACATACTCGTGCACATTGCTCGTGACCGACCCCTCTTCTTCGGGTCGCGTTTCATGCGCGCGCGGTACACCTGCATGATAGAAGCCGTGGCAGATGATGTCCCAATGAAGTTGGCAACTCCAATCATTCCGGAGTGTCGCCGAGTCGCCGTGCTATGTTATGGTGTCTTGTCGAAGTTAGAGACTTTGCGGACATAGTCGTGGGTTCGGGAGTCAATCCGTACTATGATACAAGTTTTGTACGATTACATATTTTATTTTATTTGATTTAAAAGCGCAAAGGAATTTTTCAAATAATCCTAGTATGTATACTTGACGTAGAGATTCAAAAAAGGAATTTTTAGTACGTGGTAAGAGTCGTGGGTTCGCTCGGCTCCGGTTACGGGTCGGGTGCCCATCACACCCTAGTGAGATCGGGTGTGACAAAGTGGTATCGAGCGAGGTCGGTCCAAGGGTTGTCTGCAAAGTCGTGTCCAAAGAGAGTCTTGTTTATGGTGTGAAGCCGGCCACATTTATAAACGGTGAGGCTGCGGGGCATCTAGGAATGGTTGACCTTCTTTCGTCGTCATTAGACCGTGCGATAGAAGCAAGGCATAGGGAGTAAGATTCCTTATACTCATCGTTGATTTGCAGCGCCTCGTATCGTTGGAAAGAGGCGAATGATGATATGGAAGTTGAAAGAGGTAAGACCGGACGATATATTTGTTCGTTACGTGGAGCGGGGAGCCGGAAAGGAAATAGACATGCACGGTGCGAGTAAAGTGAATATCGAGAAGAGAAAAGGGTAAAACGGTAAATGTAAAAGAAAGGACGTATTACGAAAATGTTTCGGGGCATGGAGGCTTCGATCGGCTTAAAATCAGGTAATAAAGGTCATCTGAGAAAGTGGAGCTGATTACATCGGCATTAAGGCACCGAATCCCACCAGAGTTTCGAGGTTAAGCGTGCTAAGGTGGGAGGATGGGTGACCCCCCTGGGAAGTATGAAGGAATTCCATAAATTTAAGTATAAAGGGACGAATGAGAGATTAGAGTAACCTAAGGAAAACCAGAGTGTATGGAATGGCTAGAAACCTTAAGAGGTCGCGTGAGACGAGGCAGACTAGCTCGGTGAAGAGACAAAAAGTGTATCATATAGGCTTGAACAATGTTTGAAAGTATTTTGTGGGTTAGTGAATGAATATGTATATACATATGAGTGTGCAGTATATTCCATATGATTGTATCGGTGGACAAGGGAGTCCCAAAGAACCGCGCTACGGTAAGGAAGGCATTAGTCAAGCGAGGGAATCGAAGCCCAAGTGACGAAAGTGGACGGTATAAGTGCTACAAGGAAAGTCATTATTTTGTTATGGACTAAGGTCGGAGTGGTCTAATGTGGTGATAAGTGGGAAGGAAAGAGAGTGTGTTAGTGGAAAACAAAGAGAACAAGAATGATTAGGCTTAGCGACGATATAATAAGATTTGGGCCTCGAAAGATATAGGAAGGAATAAATGTACGGCCATACTAGTACGGTTACCATAGGCATGGAAGAATCGATCTGAGAGGGTGATCTAAGAAAGGACGAGATCTATGTGTTAAAAAGGAATAGTTCACGAGTAGGACCCGTATGAAGAAATAGCAAGAGAAAGGAAGGTACTCAAGGCGGTTAGTATATAATGAGCCCCAAAAGGGGGAGACCATATTATATTAGACCTAAAAAGGAATCGCAACGCTATCGAGTACCAGAAAAGGAAATCTATTAGCTTGGAATCAGAGTATAAAAAAAGTCGGTGTGTCGCAAGAATACTTGGGAGAAAAGTAGAAACGAAGTAACAATGAGTATATTAAGAGATAGACCTGAGGATAAAGGAATAGCATACAACCGCATTGGATCGTTAAGTAAAGATTGCGTACTCAAACATGGTCCCCGTTAAAGTGTGATGGTGAACAGTAACAGAAAGGAGATGGTCTGAGAAAAACAAGGGTAATGCGTTGGTCCGGTAAATTAGAAAACCCATGATATCGAACAAGGACTCATGAAAAGGTCGAGGAGTTCGATTATAAGGAAAACGGGCTAAAGGATAAAGAACGGGCATAAAGGAAAGAGCAGCTACAAAAGGAACCCTCCCGAAATATTATGGCACCCATAAGGTTATTTGAACATTCGAGGACGAATGTTCTAAAGGGGGGGAGGATGTTATATTATAGCCCGTATTTCGTACGTTCGGATATTGTGAGGCAATGGTGAAAAGTTAAGGACAAGACTATGTTCTAAAATAATTTTAATGAACGAGTTGGTTATGAATATTATTTATGAATATTATTGGACGAAAATATTAAGAAAGGCTAGGGCAAGAAGAGAAATTCGCAAAATGGGCCGTGGAAATAATGCGGAAGGTCAGGGACAAAATGGTAATATTGAGAAAAGTCGAGGGGCAAAATGGTCATTTCACGAGTAATCAAGAAATCTCTTGGAAAAGGCCATGTGGCCGAAAAAGGGGGGAAAAGAGACAAAAAGAGGATTAGTCATCTTTTGGAAATTTGAAGAAAATAAAAGAAAAGTCAAGAAAAGAAAAGAAAATTCTAGAGAAAAAAAGTAGAATGAAGGGAGGGGCATGTGCCCCTCACATGCTTGCAAGGTCATATATATAAATATATGTGGTCATCTTTTAGTTGAGGAGAGTGGAGGAGAAAGAAAGAACAAGCAAAAGAAAAAAAAAAAAAAAAAAAAAGAAGAGAAGGAGAGAGGGGTTCGGCCAACCATGGCCTAGGGAGAGTGAAGGAGAAAAATTATTTTTCCTTAGTATTCCAAGCAAATGAAACGTCCTCTACAACATGGAAGATTCATTGGAACAAGAAAATCATTCATGTGTACAAGTTCATGATCTTAAGCTAAGTGGAAAGTTGAAGAGAAAAAGGTAAGAACCAATTTTCTTTTAAGTGTTATGAATGTTTGGTGTATGTGTAGGTTGAAGAAATGGATGAAACATATGAAAATATGTGTGTTGCATGTTGGCCGAATATATGTGTTATGTTGAAGTGAAGTGATGAATTAATATTATTTAGTAATTTGATTGTTGTGCATGGATCGTGTAATGTAGAATGAAGGTTGTGGTTAAAGCTAGCGTACATGAATGACAATGAGACGTATGGTTGTTGTTGAAATAGAAGGTTTCGGATGAAGAAGTGTGTTGATTAAGTTGTTGGAAGATTATGTGAATTGAATTGAATTGAATTGAATTGAATTGAATGGAATTGAATTGGATATTGAAGTGTTGCTAGAATAATTGTTGGTATTGTTGATAGTTTGGCGGGTTGAATTCCGGATTGTTGTTGATTTAAATTGGCCGAGTAGATTCTCGGGGTGGTATATTTACGGGGGAATGTCGCCGAAATTTCGCGCACTATAAGTAAATGTACTTGAAAGGTTAAGACAAGTATATGTTGATGAATCTAACGATAGTGTCGATCTTCTTGAATGTAGACTAACAAGTTGGACGAACAAGTGTAGCTAGTAAGGGCGCGGCGTGTATGTTAAGGCTCGTCCCTTTTTCTTTCCATGGCATGAATCATACATGAAATGTGTTAAATGTTTATATAACGTCCCTATTTTCAAAAGATAGGCACAACAGCTTCCAAAGAATGATTTTCCTTTCTTAAGGTTTACAAATGTTTTCAAAAATATTCATTTTTCTCCAAAATCTAAGTTTTGCGTTTTTGATAGTTTTTACGACTAAAACGACGACTATGGTTTTATGGTGACGATGAAGATGCCCGATATGAAGAAACGTCTATGATGAATATGTCAAGGATATGTTTTTGCCATGAATACGACGATATGGAATGTTAAGCTATTTTTGGATAATGACTATTTTAAAGGTTTCAAAGTATATGAAATGATATGTTATGACCTGTTTTATGTTTTCCCGTGATGCTAGCCTTGATTGATAGTCTCGCCTTACAATTGTCCCTTCAAGGTGAGACAAAGCGCCCATGATTATTCCATAAAGTAATCGGAGGTTACCGACCTTACGTCACTCCGACGGATACATGACCTTTCTTTGGGCTCTCCTGCATGCTTACATGATATATGCACACGATACATGTATAAGTACACGTATATGTATATGTATATGGGGAAGAGGGGGAAAAGGGCAGGCGCTATAGGCACGCGACCACCGATCGGTTGGAGAATGATATGATATCGTCCGGACGCGGGATGCCCTGGGACGCGGGACAAGTGGTTAAATGGATCGAGCGACGCCTCGGCAATATGGTATGCTCTATTTTCTTTATATATGAAAATGAGATGTTTTCAAAGAAAGAATACGTACATGTATATACAAATGGATCGGGGCCGCACGTTCCGGCAAAGAATGTATATGGATCGGGCCGCACGTTCCAAAGATAGTATATGGATCGGGCCGCACGTTCCGCAGCATTAAGCATGCATGATTCCGCCTTAATAGGCACTCATACTTACAGGTTACAGCTTCATACATGACATGCTCCATATGTACAGTATACTCTCTTACATGACATGCTCTACTTGTCATACCATGTTACTGTTCATGCCTTACATACTCGCATGCATTGCTCGCATCGACTCCTCTTCTTCGGGGCCGCGTTTCATGCCGCGCGTGTACACCGGCATGCAGATAGAAGCCAGGGCAGATGATGTCCCAGCGAAGTTGGCAACTCCAATCATTCTGGAGTGTCGCCGAGTCAGCGTGCTATGTTATGGTGTCTTGTCCGAAGTTAGAGACTTTGCAGACATAGTCGTGGGTTCGGGAGTCAATCTGTACTATGATACAAGTTTTGTACAGTTACATATTTTATTTTATTTGATTTAAAAGCAGCAAAGGAATTTTTCAGCAATCCTAGTATGTATACTTGACGTAGAGATTCAAAAAAGGAATTTTTAGTACGTGGTAAGAGTCAGTGGGTTCGCTCGGCTCCGGTTACGGGGTCGGGTGCCCATCACACCCTAGTGAGATCGGGGTGTGACATATATGCATATTGTTATGAAGGGTGTGGACTGAATTATGAAAGGAGAGTTGGGTTTGAATGACGTTGTTATTCGTTAAACAAGCTTGCCGTTCGATATGATTCTTAAAGTAATCAAAGAAGGTTATATTGGATTATATTGTAATTGTTGCTATTGTTGATTGTTGTTGTTGTTGTTGGGCTGTTTGATGACCCTTAGTGGTCTTTGGGAGGACAAGCGTTAAATAGTTAAGGTTAAGGCGACCGAAAAGGTATGCTAAGGTTAGTCCCTTTCTTTCAAAAGGCATGATTCCTATGTTATAATTCCATATATGTTTCCATAACCTTCTTACTTCCAAAAGTTAGAAGTTCATGATCCTTTAAAGCTTTTTATGATACTAAAGATGAGATGTTTTCTATGATGAACATGATGATGATGATTTTAATTCTAGAAATTCCAAAGCTTATGATTTTAATGCTATTATGAGATTATTGAGCTTATTTCATGATTTTCTCGATTTTATTCATTGTTGTTGATCTCACCTTATAATGATTGTTCTTTCAAGGTGAGATATAGCGATGATGATTGTTCCATAATATAAATCGGAGGTTACCGACCTTACGTCACTCCGATAGAGTCGTAGCTTTTATTTGGGATCTCATACATGCTTTTCGTGTATATATATATATACTGGGCCTTGTTGGCCGGGTAGACACCACTACGGTGGGCGTAGTGGGCAGCTTATGGATAATGATAATAACGCCGTCTATATGGCACGGGCAGTCACCACTAGTAGGCGGCGTGAGATGATTACCCCGGACGTTTGCATCCGGATGCGGGCTAATGATTATGTTATGTACATTTATATGATATGAGAAATGTTTTATTTAAAGGTTAAGGATGCATGATATTCGCCTAAAAAGGCAATCAAATATACAAGTTATCTCTTTATCTCATGCTTCTGTATTCTTGTTTATGTTGTTATTCATGCCTTACATACTCAAGATTAATCGTTTGTACCGATGTCCCTTTGTGGACGCTGCGCTCGTGCCCGCAAGGTCGGCGGGTGACACATCAGATCCGTAGGTGCTTTATCAGGGGATTCTCGGGAGCACTCCACTTACTTCGGAGCTGCAGTCAATTGGTATTGATCTTCATGGTCACTTATATTCTATGTAGAGGCTCGTAGACATATGTGTACAGTTAGACGTTTCGTAACACTATCGATTCATATCGTTGTATAATATTTTAGTAGCCTTGTCGACTGGTGACGATGGGCATAATTGTTGAAGATTATATAGAGATGTGCCGTTATATTGTGATATATGTCCTTACAAATTATGATATCCATGAGCTATCTTTATGGTCCACCCAAAAATGTTTATGAGATGTATGTTTAGAGGTGCTCGGTGTGTTAGCTCCGGGTGCCCGTTATGGCCCTCTGGTTAGGTCGTGACACATTTCCCACAAGTCAATTGTTAGTCAACACTTTTTCACTTATTCAACTTAGATACTCTAACATCCTCAAAACCAACCAAAACTCACCCGGTCACCTCGAGGAATCGCGCCACTCATCCCCACAAGTCAAATACACTCTAAAGAAGCTAGGGGAAGGGTCAACAGGGGTAAAAGGTGTACAATGCCTAAAACGACCAAACGGGTCGTTATATCAGATACTAATTAAACAATCTTTCGTCCTCGAATGATAAAGAGGAGTATGGAAGCTGACGGCAACCAAATAATCTCTATTATAAACCTAATGCAAGCCTCAACAGACAAGAACTTCTTTGATAGAACCACTTAACCACTTATCAGTCAAACATCCTTCTTAACTTAGCTCAAAGACCCAAATTTCCATTTCTCTATGCCAGATACTTCTTCCACAGTTGATCCTTTTATATTAGAACTAACGCTATTGAATTCCCTAAATTAATATAACCACAACTTTGTACGCAATAGATTGATTCAACAAATGTCATCCTAGTCACCACAATCCTTTAGTTGTAGCCATAACCATTGCCCAATCTGTACTGGTAAAATATTATGGTTCAATTAATCCTTCTTCCACACCTTCCAAGGCTGTCCTTCGCACCAAGATTTCTTAGAAACACATAGACACACGCCGAAAGTCTAAATCACAACTTCCTATTGCCCGAAAAGACCCATTGCTTCATTTGAGAAAATTCTAAGCAATTCCATCAAAAATTGTTCTTACCTAAAGCCGATGGTGCTAATTCCAATTTTGTTAGTTTCATTTCATCAAGCTGAATCTACTGCGTCAACACTCATTATCCCATTACTAATAAATCTTCAATAACATACTATGTGCGTCACCCTCGCGATTTCCTTGCCGTGCCAAATACGCAAATACTCAACTGATTGTCCCAAGGATTTCCTATAATTATTTGTACCTCCCCAACATATCACCAAGTACCGACGTAAACCATTCGAACTATCCGAATAGTTTCCCTCGGTATAAATATCATCAAGTCTACTTGAAAACTCTGATAAAGTCCGGTAAACCTGCCCTACCTCAATTCTGAACTGAAATACATTGAACCCTTGAAGGTGGTTACTAGAATAGCCATAAGTGCTTCTGGCAATACAAACATCGGCCACCTGACTCTAATTGGACAATTCTGGCCCAGAATAAAATGCACAAATCCCTGAATCATCGATAGTCACCCAAACTGATCTCGAACCCCACAAAATACATAGGAGGCCTCCCATATATCTGTAGTAGCCTTTTTCATCTCTGCTCTCATGAATAGACAATCATGTACCATCACCTCAACTCCAAAAGCTTGATCCTATCCAGTCATCAACTTAGTAATGAAGAACCATACCTTACAACTGGAATCTTTATGTTCATCAACTCACACCTGATAAGCAAATCTGATAGGAACGTTTTGACCATTTTACCCCTGCCGGTTCATTTTTGAGACTAGGAGCTAGTCTGGTGAATACTTAAAGAATAAGAATTCTAAAGCAAAGACATTGATTGTATTATGTGCACTTGTTTGAAAACTTGTTTTATTTTTGTTGCGGGGTTGACTAAGTAAATTAGACCTCCGTTGGGAATTTCGAGGGCACAAGTGAGTCCATAGTGTGGTTTTACATGTGTGTGCATATCTGGTTTGTGTATGTGGGGCCTCAGATTGATGTCGGGATTTTGGATAAAGACTTGGTAAAAAACTAGGCTATTCTGGTTCTGGTGTGACCGCTGCAGCGGATGTGGTTCCGTTGCAGTGGGGCGCTGGCCGCTGGCCACCACCGCGAGTATTTGGGTTTTGGGGATAGCTCGCCATAGCGTGTGGTGGACTGCAATAGCGGGACCATTTCAACGCGATCTTGACCGCTATGATGAGTCGGAACGTTTAATGAGGTCTGCCGTAGCGATTGGTCAGGCCGCCACAGCGAGATCGCTGCAGCTCATCTAGCGACCATTGCAGCGGTCGATGAGAGGTAGAAACTCACTTTTATATTGTCGATTTCGAGGCAATGACCTCATAACTCCAAAAATATTTCCAAGAGAGAAAAGGGGTGATTTTCTATAGCTTTGGTGGATTCTTCTTTGAGACTTAGGGTTCCACCCCAAATGGGGGTTTTGCCTAAAATATGATTTGAAAGGTTAAAGTGATTAGAAAACCTATGAATTGGAAGACTATGATTGTTGAGATTGAGGGTAGGATAAATTCATCCTTAAAATCTGGTTTCACCCATTCGAAAGGTTAGGAGTATTTTGGGTATTCTTTCCCAAGTATTGTTCTTACTTTTCGTTGCTCACTTAGTGTTATATTGCTAGACTTTGAACGTTCCAAGGCTTTACGAAAGGGGAAAGCTCTAGCGGAGTAGCTTGCATTTGTTCCAGTTCTGCACCCGAGGTAGGTTATGATTTACTCGAGTTAGACTTTTAATATTTGAGTGTATATGTAGTTGAATTGATGGGAGAAAGCAAGATTAGGTCTTCAGACATGACGTCTGGTTGGATATCACTTAGGTTGGTCTGATTTTTGATTATGTAGGCTTGTCACCATTACTTCATTAATTGAAACCTGAAGTGTATTTACTGTGATATGGGAAGGAAGGAGTTGATATATACTCTTCTGTTGATTGAAATGACTTATGCATTTCTATTGTTGTGGATTTGATTTGTCTGAGTCTTGTTATGACTTATGGTATGGTGCCTTGTATTCCTTGACATGGATAATATTGACTGATCATGTTTCATATTAGCTGTTGAACTTGAAATACATTGAGATTCATCTTGTGATCAGGTACAGATATATATGTGTGTGTGTGTGTGTGTGTGTGCGTGAGGTACATTTGACAGGGGATGAGGATGTGACCTAGTGTAAGACATATTTGACAGGGGGTGAGGATGTTGCTTAGTTATGGGATCGTGATCCGAGATCAGTTTCGGAGCGAGTGGTACATGGACACCATGGGTCTCCTGCAGGTCATGACTATTGTGCGAAAATTGCCTTAGCATGTGTGTAGGGTTGAGATGCTATCATTGGTTGCATGCATTGGACTTAACTTATTCTTATGATGGGTTGATGACTGTTGTTGATTATTTTAGTTGTTGTGATGTTAAGCCTATCTGCCTATTCTGTTGATTTTTTGAACGTATGTGTGATACTAATCTTAGTCAGCCTATGATATATACCAGTACATCATGTTTGTACTGATACTACCTTGCTGCATGCCTTTTTTTTTAGTGCAGATTGTATACCAGAGACTTCATCCATACCTCACATTTAGCCTGAGGCCATTTCCCTATCAGATCAGAGGGTGAGCTCCTATCCATGCCATGTCGCATGAAGATCTTCCTTTGTTGATGCCTATTTCCTTTGCATACATTTATGATATTTATAGACAGATATTTATTCTTTAGACAACTTTATGTTTTAGAGTCCTTGTACGATGACTTTTGAATTTTTGGGGTTATAATAGATTAGAATTCCACACTTTTATTTATTTATGGCATGACTAGACAGTTTTATGATTATGCTCTTGTTAATGATTTACAATTGGTTAAATAAATGACAATTTGGTTAAGGGGAAGGTTCGCCCATCAGGGGGGGGGGGGGGGTTAGTGTGGGTGCCATCACGATGGGTTGTGTATTGACCCGCTAGGACGTTATGTATGCTTTGACCATTTTATCCCAACTGGTTCATTGTCGAGGCTAGGAGCGAGTCTAGTGAAGACTTAAAAAATTAGAATCCTAAAGCGAAGGAATTTGATTGTATTATGTGCACTTGTTAAGAACTTTTTTTTATTTCCATTGGGGAGTTGACTTAGTAAATTAGACCTCGGTTTGGAATTCCGAGGCCACGGGTGAGTCCGTAGCGTGTTTTTACATATGTGTGCATGTCTGGTTTGTGTACGTAGGGCCTCGGATTGATGTTGGGATTTTGGATGAAAAACTTGGTGAAAAACCAGACCTCTCGGGCTCTGGTGAGACCGCAGCGGCATTGGACTGCTGCAACGGGTCTTCCACAGAGAGGCGCTAGCTGCCACTGCGGTTTTGGGAGAGCCGCCAGAGCGGGTAGTGGACCGCCATAGCGGGAACACTATGACGGGTTTGGCCAATTAATGAGGTCCACCGCAGCGGTGGGTATGGCCGCTACAGCGAGACCACTGCAGTGAACCTAGTGACCACTGCAGCAGTTGACGGGAGGCAGAAACCCACTTTTATATTGCAATTCCGAGTCATTAGTCACATAACTCCAAAAACAGTTCCCAAGAGAGAAAAAAGGCGATTTATTCCATTGGCTGGTGAAAGCATCTTTGAAGGTAAGTCCTAACCTTTACATTATTCATTTCCTTTTCTTCTTTAAGTGCATATGTTAGTTCTAGGTCGTCTAATGGTGGAAGAAAGTCCTAGAACCCTAAGTTATGAAACCCTTTATTAAATGGTGGATTATTGTTTATGTTACCGTTTATATTATCTAAAAGTGTAGGGTATCACTTTATAGGATGGGAATTTGATTAATTATTGTGAGAAGTATGTATTGATAATTAGGGTTCCACCCCAAATGGGGGTTTTGCCTAAAATTTGATTTGAAAGGGTTAAAGTGATTAGAAAACCCATAAATTGGAAGACAATGATTTTTGAGAGTGAGGGTAGGATAATTTCATCCTTAAATTATGGTTTCACCCATTCGAAAAAGTTAGGAGTATTTTGGGTATTCTTTCCCAAGTGTTGTTCATACTTTGATTAGATGGTCTACTGCTAACTTAGCATTATATTGCTAGACTTTGAGCGTTCCGAGGCGTTACGAAAGGGGAAAGATCTAGCGGAGTAGCTTGCATTTGTTTTAGTTCTGCACCTGAGGTAGGTTATGATTTATTTGAGTTAGACTTTGATTAGTTGATGTTATATGTAGTAGAATTGATGGGAGAAAGCATGATTAGGTTGGTATGATTTTTGATTATGTGGACTTGTCACCATTACTTTATGAATTGAATCCTGAGGTGTATTTGCTGTGATATGGGAGGGAAGGGGTTGATATATACTCTTCTGTTGATTGAGAACACTTACACATTTATGCTATTGTGGATTTGATTTATCCTTACTTGCTTCTCTGGTGCTACTTTAGAGTATCCTTTTCTTTTGTACTCGTCGACCTTGCACCATTCTACTAGCCGTTTGATTACGGCGATTGTTTATATGGTTCTATGTCATACACTCTCACAATTGATGTAATTGGTGACTTGGAATTTCACAACTTACGAGGTACTTTCTAATCTTAGGCATTCTTTATTTGTCTTGCTATCCATAGGCACACTATCTTTCTTTCCTTTAAAGATCATTGAACTTACTATAAATATTTCTCTTTTAAAGCTTTCGTCTCTTCTAGTTCTACAAGTTCTTGTTAGTAGTCCCGATTGTCCCTTATATTTATTCCTGGCCAGCTTGCAGGCCCTTCTTACTCTTTTTGTTACCCCTTGGTGTATTTTACTGCATATCTAAATATTTCTTTGGAGCGAGTGATTCGAGTCACAGTCCGGAATACAATGTAGCGTATTGGCGAAACTTATTCTCCTTCCCATATTTGTCTCATGATATACCTGCATCTAATCCATTCTCACTTTTCTTTAGCACATTCTTAACAAATCGGTTCATCTCGAAATTTGACTCCTCCAATCTAATATATTTCCCTCATTTGAACTTGGAAATATTATAGCTCATCTTAGAACTGAATTTGTTCTTCCCCCCTTTTAAAAGATATTCTCATATACCCGTAACCTTTGAGTGTTAACCGTCCTTGATGGTCATCTGGCTGACCTTAGCGATCCTTCAACTCCTCTATTCCTTATAATGCCGGAGTTCTTTTCATCGTATGGTTTAACTTATTTCCTTTTTGCCAGTTGAGTTCTTATATCGAATTAAAATGCTTATGCATATCAGATACAATTCTGATGCCTTCTTTATTGTCTTTTCACTTCTACCTTTCATGACTAGTAGTCCCCTAGGCTAATGAATTAATGGGGACATCGAAATTCATTAGACTCCTTATGGAGTGTCCGACCTCTAGTCCTAATCTTCCTTCATATCTATCTTTTTACTAATATCCTTGAGATTCTTCTTGCTCTTAGTTCCCAATTCCGATTTATATCTATACTATACCATTAGGAGTTGATACTCTCTACCATTCATTCCCATGACTCATCCTTTCATTAGCTTAGCTCATATTGTCCCGTAGTTCTCTTATCTACTTGTTTGCATCACAGTCATGCATCATAGTTCTTCTAATATTCTGCCAGTTCCTGTTCCTATCGTGAAATCTTCACGAATTATACCTTTTTCTTTCTCTTTGCGTCGAGTCCTCATCTTCCCTTATGATACTACATCTTGTTCGTATTTATACATACGCCTCGTACGTTCATCTTATTTCCTTTATGATTGAATTTCTATCCTTCTTATCAAGACTATTATCCCATATTACCGATGTTTTGCCTCTTGGCCAGATTTGTTGGCTTATTATCCTTCCTTTTGTCCTTGATGGCTACACAAATTCGTTTGCCAATTCATTAGCCCACTTTTCTTACCTTTTTCCTTAGGGTCTCTCTTGACTTCCCTTGCTCATAAAGCGCTCTTCCCCACTTGCCATTCTACAGCATTGGCCCTGAAATTCGTAGAATATTCTGTTAGAAATACGAATCCTTTCTATTCCAAGATCGCCTTTTGGGGGGGGGGGGGGGGGGGCTTTCCGCTTCTAAGTGAATGTATCAACATGGCTTCATATTTATCCTCTCGGATGTACCTTAAGAGTCAAAAATCCTTTGACACTTTTCATAAGATCTGATTATTCCCTCTCAGGTTATCCATGTCCATCGTTATTATACTTCAAACCTGTTTTTCAAGATCTGTTTTGAAATATTCGCATTTGTCTTTTATTCCATATTGCCACACTCTATCCTTCCTGCTTACTTACTTTAGAAATTTATCCGGATGGCTCTTCGCCTCTACCATTGCCTTAAGCCTTTTCTTGGAAACCTTACTTGACCCTTACTAGAAACATACTTCCCTTGCTTACCCTTCTCCTCTTCTCATGACATCATAATCTTCTTACTCTTATATACACATATTTTTCTTCTCTCCGATATTATTACATCATGATTATCCTACTTTAACATTCAGAGAAAACAATATCCCTGCCCGTAGCATTTGCTACCTTAACTTTAATACCCGACTCAATAATTACCTTTAAAATATCGTAAGATCGATCATAAGGGCACGCATAATATTTAATGTGACCACTCATGAGTTATCGTTTACATCGCTTATTAATACCTCACTTACGAAATATCCCAATACTATTTAAGATTGTCCTGTTTCCTTTGTAATCATATCTATATTTATTAGACTTCCTCTTATCGTCGATGGTCACATAACTTCCTTTAACCAATTCATTAACGTATTTTCTCTTACTTTCATCCTCAAGGTCCTTCTTGATTTCCTTTTCTCTTGAAGTACTCTTTTTCCTTTGCCATTTTATAGTATGTGCCTAGAAATTTGTAGAACATTCCACTATAAGTACAAACCCGTCATCAACCCATCCTGATCTTACATGTATATATATAAATTTCTAGAGTAAAACTTTCCCCTACTTGTTAACTTCCTTTCCCATATCAATATCTCCTCATCATCTCTTACTCGCCAATATATACATTGTAATACTGCATTTGAGTTCTTAATGTCAACTTTCCCTATATCTTCAATAAATCTCAATTCTCCCAAATTTCGAATGCGGCTCATTCCAGTTGTTATATCCCGTATTTTGTACGTCGGGATATTTCGAGCTAAGTGTGGAAAGTTAAGAACAAGACTATTTTCCAACTTTGTTTTATAAGTTGCTTATGAATTTTGTTGGATGGAAATATTAAGGAATTTGGGGTAAAAAGTGCAATTATGGAAATTTATATTTCATGAAATGTGGAGCCAAAAGTGGAGTTTTGAAAATTTAATTTTCATGACAAAAAAATGGCCAAAGTGGCCGGCCATGTAATTGTGGACCATGGCCACATGGATTTATTTTATAAGGAACAAGAGATGACTTAGTCTTCATATTCCATCATCTTTCATCTTTAAGAAAATTCTAGAGAATTTGAGAAAAAGAAAAGAAAAAGAAGTGAAAAACATGGAGCATGTGCATGGTCATGTGCCTAAATAACTATATATGAGTATAAGGATGACTAATTGAGTCATCGTATTCATTCTCTCCTTAGAAATTTCAAGAAAAATGGAGAGAGACCAAGAAGGAGAAAAACGGCCAAGCATGGCCAAGTATGGTCCATGGAAAAGGGAAGGAGAAAAATTATTTTCTTCATGCTTTCCTACTAATTAAGAGGTCCTCTACACCATGGAGTAATTGTTGAAGCAAGAAAAAACACTCTTTCATGCGAAACACAAGTTGGCCGAGGGAGAAAGTGAAAGAAAAGGTGAGGTTCAATCTTATTTTTCACGTGTTGTGAATGATTTGTACATGTTGTGGAATATAGAAATGAAAGAAGTTCATAAAAATACGGTGTAGTTGTTGTGGCCGTGAGTGAATGTTGTTGGAGTAAACATGATGAACAAATTTTATTTAGTGTAATTTGATTGTTGTGCATGTTTGTGTGTTGTTGTAGAGTGTAGAAAATGAATGAAACTCATGAGATTATGTATGTCGAGGAATGGCCGTGTAGGGGCCGATTTGGTGTAGGCATGCTAAGCTAATTCTACTTAGTGTTTTAGTTGTTGTTGTGATGGATTATGTGATGAAAATGAGAGTTCAGTAACTCATGTTGAAGTTGGAGGTGTGTGGGCTGTTTTGGAGATTAATATGACTTTAATGTAAATTCTTGTGTTCATGGAAATAATGATTGTTAGCATACGGATTGTTGGCGTAGTTCATGAATTCGGAAGGATGAAATATGTTGCCATTGCTCTTATGGAATATGGTGAGTTTTGGGTGGCATGTTGTTGGTGAGTGGGCTGATTTGAATAATTTGTAGATTTTCCGAAGCGTTTTTGAAATCTTGTTTAAATGATATTGGATTAGTACTTGAATGCGAGCTTATTAGTATTGAATTGAATATGATTGGAATGTCGTCGAATGATGCGGAAGACGAACTACTAATGTTATAATGCATTTGAATTGGTTGTTGATGTTGTTATCATGTTTGTTGGTATTGTTGGTAATGATTTGGCCGAGTTAAATTCTCGGGTATGGCGCATTTACAAGGGAAATGCTGCCGAAATTTTTGTAGATAAATGTTAATTCAAGATTGAATTTCTAAAGGCTCTAATCAATGTTTGGTAAATGTGACCATTTATAGATTTTGGAGAGTTTTGAACTTGGATTTGGAGAAGCGCAAGAGACGGAAAAGGTATGTAAGGCTTCACCTTTCCTTCTTTTGGCATGTCTTAGACCTAATAGGTTTGGGTATAATCCTCGGGGATGATTCTATTCTTAGAAATCTGAGTTTGGATTTGACCCTTTTTCATTCAATAGAATTGAATCAAATTTCTTGTGCTTCGATGAAATAAGTGCTTAAACATCTACGTCTTGCCCAACTAAGACCGAGTTGCACTAAAACTACCATAATGACTCTGTAAAGCTCAATGTATGAAATTTACGTACGCCACCGTGACTTGACCCGAGGTGGGCCCACAATACTCGAGACCTTTCGTATCGCTCCATTTGACTTATTTTGGTTTAATAACTAAAGGAAACTTTTGGACTGTTGTCCCGACAACCAAAGGACAGTTGTTTAACTACTTCATTATGTTCTATAATATACCTTGCTGTGTAACAACGTTACTAATATAATTATTGTTTTGGTTTTCCAAAATGGCTTCGGAAACGCTTTTGTGGTTCACTAATGATTTTTAAAGAACTAGTTTTGTACAAAGAAACATAAAATTGATTTTTTTTAAAACCACTCCGGCGGGGGTGTGAGATTTTAATACTTAGACTTTCCAAAACCACTCCGAAAGGGGTGCGAGGCTTTACTATTTTACTTCATTTACTATTTATGTTTACACTATCATTACTATTATGCCCGAAGGGGCCATGGTTATTATTGATACTGAGCCGGAAGCGGCTGCCCGAAGGGGCCATCATTGTTATTATGCCGGAAGCAGCGGCCCGAAGGGGCTATCACTATTTTGCCGGAAGCGGCTGCCCGAAGGGGCTATCATTATTTTGCCGGAAGCGGCTGCCCGAAGGGGCTATCATTATTTTGCCGGAAGCGGCGCGTGTGATGTATTGCATTACTCCTTTAGAAGAGGTGTTCTAGATTACATTACTTACTCTGGAAACGTTGTTGGATTGCAATTATTTACTTAAAGCTTGTTTTGGGACTTTGTGTATTTATTTATGTTTCCTCCAGCGAGGGCTGCAAGTAATGGGCTTGATTGTGATTTCTTCTCTCCTAAATTAAGCTATGGTTATTATTTGTTATCGCTTTACATACTCAGTACATTCTCCGTACTGACCCCCTTTCTTCGGGGGCTGCGTTTCATGCCACGCAGGTACACCCAGATGAGTAGAAGACTTTGCTAGGAGCTGTTCCAGTGGCATTGGCGAGCTCCATCTCAGTTCGGAGTATTGCCGAGTCAAGTACTTTTGTTATGATACTTCGTACGTGTTAGAGACTTTGCAGACAGTGTCCTGTGGATAGTGCGTCGGGAAGTGCGAATAAATTGTAAATGTTAAAAGAGTATGTATTTTCAGATGACTTTTGGTTGGAAAAAAGGCACGTAGTTGATTGAAAAGTTTTCTTAATCCGTACAAGGATAATGTTTTCTATTTGAAAAGTTCCATGTTTTAAAAAAGTTTTTGAAATGACAGGTTTTAGTAACGCGAACGTTTAAGGGTTCGGTCGACTCTGAGGAGAGTCGGGTGCCCATCACACCCTAGTAAGGTCGGGGTGTGACAAAGTGGTATCAGAGCGAGGTCTGTCCTAGGGGTTGTCTGCAAAGTCGTGTCCAGTAGAGTCCTGTTTATGGTGTGAAGCGCGCCACATTTATAAACAGGAGGCTACGGGGCATCTAGGGATTGTTGACCTTCTGTCATATCTAAGATCGTGCGATAGAGCCCAGTCATAGGGTATGAAGTCCCTTGTACTAACCTTTTATTTCAGCTAAAGGACGACGTCGGCAAAAGAAAATGACCTATGACATTTTTATATCCCGTAAGTTCGCACATTCGGATAGTTTGAAATCGTTGCGACGAGATAAGGACAAGGCTACATTTTGATCTTGTTAAACTTACATGAGTTGGATATGGAAGTATCGATGTGGAAATATTAAGAAAGGCTAGGGGTAAAAGTGGAAATTCGCAAAATGGCTTATGGAAATATTGAGAAAGGCTAAGGGCAAATTGGGAATTTTGGAAAGATGAAGATTCATGAAATTCATGAAATCATCCATGTGGTCATGTGGGTCCACACACATGGTTTGGCACAATTTAATTAGTCCAACCCATGGACACTTGGATGGTTCAACTTGGAGCATAAAAGATGACTTATTAGTCATCTTCCTCCATCAAACACTTAGAAAAAAAAAAAAAAACAAGAAGGTGAAAAAAGGCCACCATATTCGGCCATAGAAAAAAAAAATTCAAGACCAAAAAATTTGCCCTTCCGAAATTATTTCTTCTTAATAAAACCACTAATTGAAGGGTCCTCATCGACGTGGAGTTGTTGTTTGGGGCGATAGACCATTTCTTTTCAACATTTGAGAACCCTAGGCAAGTTGGAAGTTGAAGAAGAAAGGTAAGAATTAAGCTTGTTTATGGATTATGAATGATGTGTTTATGTTGTAGTATACTAAAATGGATGAAAATCATGAAATATGGTATGTAGAAAGTGAGGCCGTGTGGTGTAGGCGTGGCCGTGTATATGTATGTTGTGTTGGAAGTGTTGAACAATTCTATTCTAGCATGTTTGGTTGTTATAGTGTGTTGAAATGGAAGAGAATCATTAGTATGGTGTGTGTATGGTGTGGCCGAAAAATGGGCCATTGTGTGTGACAAGAATGTAATAATTTTATGTAGTAGTTTGATTGTCGCCGTTGTGAATGTTAAGCTTAAAATGAAAGTTTAATGAACTAAGTTGAAGATTGTAAATGATTTGGGGCGTTTGGCACTTTAAGGTACTTTTTATGGAAATGTTGTATCTATGGAAATGACACTGTAAATATGTGGATGGTTGATGTAAAGAATGAATTTGGAAATTAAAAATGTATTATGGATGTTGTATTGAGTTTGGAGTAGTTTTCGGCCAATTGGAGTAGTTGTTGGATTGTTTGAACGTTTATGTGATTTGATTAGAATGTTTTGAATGTCGTTGGAACGAGTTCGGATTAGTATTTGAACGAATAAAGAATAATGTCGGATTGTGTCACGACCCAGCCCCGTGGGCCGTGAGTAGTGCCCTAACTGGACACCCATACAGACTTACTTACCAGATCGACATATCAAAGACTTGTTCAAATTTAACATACGTTGTTTATACGAATACTGAGAACAGACACCATCTTAAGCGGTCACCTGTAACAGAAATATCATACAAAAGCCGGCAGGCTGGCGGAATACACATCGCCCGAATATACATACATATACAAACATGTGGGCCGTTTTGGCCAAAATAGCAAATGGGACCGCTTAAGGCACAAATCACAAACATAATCGAACAAACATGACCCATGACCCACATATATGACTACAGGCCTCTACAAATCGAAACAGAAGCATATGACGGGACAGGGCCCCGCCGTACCCCAAACAATCACATATACAGAAGCATATACATCACAAAAGATATGTACCAACATATGGGCTCCGGATCAAAAGGAGCACTCTGTAATAGCAGAATGTATGGCCTACACTGGCGGATCGCGAACCTCTGTACCTGCGGGCATGAAACGCAGCCCCCGAAGAAAGGGGGTCAGTACGGAAGATGTACTGAGTATGTAAAGCATAAAGTACAGAAATCCAAACCATAACTGAAGTGAAGGGTACAGAGAGAGAGTACCGGATCAAAATATCAAAAATCTGTACTGAAGACACATGTACATAATGCAAACAGAAATCATGCATAAGGCTCCGGAACGTGGTCACCACTCCGACGCTGGTGCCACACACAGCATACTCCAGAAGGTTTCAAATCTCCGTACACCCCCAACACAACATATCATATCATCAAACATATCATAAGCCATATCACAGCATAACTCCATAAACGGAACCCGGCCCTATGGCGAGGTCTCGGGAATCGTAACACAAACATCTCGCCGAATTTATCATAGTGCGCACGATCACAAACCGGCCCGGGAACCGGCGAACGATATCATAGTAATAGGCACGAGCAGAGTAGTGCGAAAACCATATGCATATAAGTAACTAAATTCCAAGACTCGATGAATAAATATATATATCGATATCAGAAAGCTCAGAAACAAGTATCGGGTCAATCGGAATTAGTATACGAAAGTTACGAGCTTTTGAAGTACAGAGCCTTCTAAAAACATTTCATAAGCCATATTTGGAAATTCAAGTATTATCCATATTAGGTAACTTTTGAATAACATTATGGATCAAATCAAATAGAGACTTTAGGATCATATTTACGTATCAAAATACTCATCAAAGACTTTAGTCATCTCGATTTTCTTTCGAACAACATTCGGAAACATAACAACTAGAATCTTCGAACATCATAAACATGCGTTAAGCCATATGGAATAGCTTATGGAAGTCAAAGATATTAGCCATCCTAGTGGCTCTAAGAATAGAATTTTCTTTAGAGTCATACATATACGTCATTTATTCGTTCCATAAAGGTCATGTCAAAAGAAAGGAAGGTTAGGCTTTACATACCTGTTAGCGACTATTATCAACCCGTTCTTCTTGTCGCACTTTTAGCCTATTTAATATAAGAGTAACGTTATCGTTAGTAATTATACTTTCTAGTCCATAAATCCGTAGCTCATCGCTTATAGAATTTATTCTTTGGCTTATACTTTCTCGTTAAGGGGTTTTTTTTTCATTATTCAAGGACTTAACGAAAATCAGGCAGCATTTTCCCTATATATTCGCCTAACCCGAATTTATAATTATTCTCCGGTTACCACAACAATACCAACAACAACAATACCAACAATCTCATATCAAACTAGAATTAAATCCATTCTTAAATCACTTCCAAAACAGCCCAATATACATTCGTATACCAATATTTGTATACACTTCTTTATTTTTGTATATGCATGGTATCACGGTAACAAAAATAATAACAACTAAAACTACAACCCATCCCCATCATATTCCAGCCTACAAAGTAACCCACAGGAATTACCATATAGCCCACACGATAAAAACAACAATTTATCCGATTTTCGATTTAACTTTCGTAGTTCTCATCTCATAATTTAGCTATGACTTGGACGAAATTAAATATACCTAGGAGAGGAAAATTATTACCTTATATGTCAAGAAATACTCTTCTGCCATAAAATTCCAACTCACGTAGCTGCTACTACAATTAAAATCCACGTTGATGCTATATCCATCTGTGTTGCTGCTCACGTTAATTAATCTCCAAAACATAGAACTAAATATTTGTTTGATGTTGGTTTCTTTTGCTGAATTCCAAGAGAATTATGTCGTTTGATGTTGGTTTCTTTTGCTGAAATGCAAGAGAATTATGCCGCCCCTCCCTTCCATTAGGTATATGAAGAAAATAACACAGAGTCTTTACTAATTTGGCCCTTTACACGTGCTTCAAGGCTGGCCAAACTCTTTTAAATAGTTATCATTTATTTGACACCTAAGGCACAACGTGTATGTTATATATATGCAAGCTTGCAGCCCACTCTAAATAAAACACGTGGACTATGTCCACTAATAGCTATCCAATGATCTTAATTAATTTCTTGATCTCAATTTACTTTAATAGCAATTATTTTTAATACACTTTATATACTCATTGCCATGATTATGTGACATAGCATTAGTCCATAGTCCCTTTTGGTACACATAAAATATTATTCTCAATCACCGTGGTCACACTTGTTAAGTCCTAAATTATTTCGGGACCTCAAACTCTTTGTATACCGAGCTCTCGATTTTCATCCTTGAATATGATCGAATTTTTCGGGCTCGGGTGATTTTTCTCATATTGGACGATTAAATTTTTCTAGTCCAAAAATATGGGATATTATAGCTTGGACCGATTTCTCATCAATTAAATTTCGAACCTCGACAAAACTCATTTTCTTAGATTTGTTTAACTTGAAATATTTATAACACATCTGTACCATTACTACAACCACCCACAAGCTTGGGAGGATAACCTCATTTTCGTTACTAATATCATTTAGCTCGCACGCTTTCCAACACATGAAAATACGGGATGTAACATCCTTCCCCCCTTTTGAACATTCGTCCTCGAATGTTTAACTAGTCCTGCGCTCCCAATACTTCCTTAAATGTTCTTTTATTGGATTATGCTTTTCACACGCCTCTTCCTTTATTCACCATTTGATTTCCTCATATCTTACTATAGGAGAGATTTTTTTTTTTTTTTTTTTTTTTTTTTTTTGTGTCTCTCTTCCTTTGCTATTTATAAGTTACAATATCATTAGCAAATAACTCCATTGCCAACATCTTAGTCTCTAATCCAGTATAGCATTATTGTGCTTTATAATATCTCTTAAGTTACTCATTTCTACTTTCTTGTCATACTCTTTCTTTTTATAAGCGCCCACTGTTTACTGTTATGTCATTCACGGCCTTTACAGACAATCCTCAGCACTGTTTCAAATACCGTCCTGACTTCTATCCGCTTATTGATGACTCTCAAATCTTACTAACTTGTTTCAACAAGGGATCTCACTCGAACTTTAAGCATCCATATCAAATATATTGTAGTACCAACTGTTTCCATCTTACACTTGCATTTCTCTCACCCGCTTCCCCCCATAAGGGTGTACTTATTATCTATTTATATTCTACTCACTTACAACGCCAACAATAATCATGTAATTTTCTTACTTCCAATTTCGTCTAATACAATTTAATCTCTCCATCACAACATCCTTAACTCTAATTACATTTCAAGAAGAAGAAATCTTACCTTAAATTGATTAGGACAAATCCTACAATTACTTGCACCACTTCTTCTTCTTCAATTTAAATTCTAACTTTGCTGCATCTATTTCTCTTGAAATTAACTTGCTGGACGTTACTGCTCATCCTAAGAGTAGAAGTTGCTGCTTTACCCCCCTCCATTAAATCACGTAGCCGCTATTTTTTATTTTTTTTTTTTTTTTAATCAATAGAAGTAGCCCCCTAAATAACGTAAGTTGTATTTTGAAAATGCAATCTGCTGCATACATATATGTATGGATTTTTCCTATATAAAACTTATATAAAATGGTGAAGGGTCCAACGTTTACTTTCCAGTGGTGCCCATCTACTTAATCAATCCATTGATATTATTAGACTTTATCTCAATTGAATCAGCCACCAATTCTACCAAATAGTTTTAGTCATATATTGCTTGCTTGACATGCCCACACATAGCATGTAAAATATCACACCTGTCCCCCTTATGCTAATTGTAAGTGCTTCACTTTATCTCATGTAATTAACTACTTGTTCCCTTAGTTGACCTTGGGGCCCGTACAACTTTGTACCACTTCAGAAAATTGTTTATCAAATGTCACCACTAATGAATTAAATGCTTAGTCACTAATAACCTTAAAATGGTACCACCTGGAAGTGTTACATTAACACTTATCCATTACTAACAAATTAATTCATTCCTCCATCATATTCCTCATTTAGCCAATTACACACATAATTTAATTATTATATATATATATTTTTTTTTAACTCCGATTCACTCAAATATTTAATCACCGGAGACACGTAGTCATGTTGATTATGGCACTTGTGACTTTATTCTCTAACTAATAGACTTGTCTTCCACTACAATTATTAAATAATTTCTTGTCCACAATCTCTTAAATTATAATCACTTAAGGCTGCCATCAGTTATATAAACACAAACACACACCTCAACCTTTTGCCACCTAGCCATGAGCCACACGGACATGTGCCCTTTCTTAAAAAAATTATCCAGCCATTCCAATTGATTTATTTACTTCCACCAAGGTCCCCAATTTACTCAATTACACAGATAATGACATAAATTGAGGAACATTTAAATTATTCACTATTATAGCCGTGCGGTCCACCACTGAAATGGCACCCAAGGATAAAACTTTGTGGGCATGTGTACGAATGTCTCGAGTAACTACTAATTCATTGCCATGCTTCCACGTATATAGAGTGTTGCCACATCAAAATTTATCCATAGTACACTACTTAAACTACTTTAATCCTCACCTAATAATATAACAAACAAATTCCTCTCTCTCCATTTTATTTCAATGTCTTTAACCAATTAATCATGTACTTATTTTCTTGATCATGATTTACTTAAACATGAATCACTTTTAACACATCTATAAACTTAGGGAATAACCTCGTATCTGTTACTAATATCATTTAACTCACACACTTTCTAACACATAAAAATACGGGATATAACAGATTGGATGTAAGTGATTACTTTGAAGACTATGAATGTTGGCAACTTATGTAAGAGAACGTTATTGATGTTAGAATGTGTTTTGGATTGGATATTGTTGTTGTTGATTGTTGTTGTTGATATTGTGTCGTTGAATTGGCGAGTTGAATCCTCGAGGACGTTATATTTATAGGGGAAGTCTTTGTCGAAATTTCTATAAACAAGCACTACTTCCAAATTTTAGCCTTAAGGCTTATAAATGACAAATTGGTAAATGTGACCAATTGCGAGATTTTGGAGAAACGGGAATTGAGTTTTGACAAGCTTAAGAAGCGAATAAGGTATGTAAAGCTCCACCCTTCCTTCTCTTGGCATGTCCTAGATGTAATAGGTTTGGATTCGGATCTCGGGGACGACTCTACTCTTTGGAATCTACATCCAAATTTACCCTTTTTCATTCGAGCGAAATTGAATTGAAAATGTCCGGTTTTGTTGAAATAAGTGCTTAAACATCCGTAGTTTGCCCAACTGATATTGGAGGGCCTAGAATCCTATGTATATGACCTCGTAAGGCC
>NW_026725926.1:0-49399 GCF_029784015.1 Lycium ferocissimum
TCTTTAAAAAAAAAAAAATTTTGCAAGTGGGGAAACAAGGTGCGTAATCAAAAAGGTTTGAAATCAAGTAATGCATAAAACATATGCAAAACCCGGCCCGCTAGGACTCGGTGGGCAGGCGAGCGCCCCTTCACCGCGCCAAAACACGTCATACTTGGTAAGAATATCTCCGAAACAAATCATAACATACCAAGTGGCCACTCACATCACATAATGGGATATCAAATATAGTACATGGCACATCATACCGGACCCTGTCCCGTAATACCTCCCTCACACGGAGCGCGCGACAATGCGGAGAAGACGCTTGAAACATATCTGGCCGGGCTCGGTGGGGGAAACATTGGGGCATCCACGAGTGGAGTAGTGAGAAACTAATGCAATAAAAAAACATATATATTTCCGGAGACTCGAGGGAGGCATATCGAATAACAAATCAACAAGGGAATCGGATGAGTCATAGTACGTCCCTTTTTGGGACATCACGGCTTTATGTCGGGATGTGTAACATTCGGAGTCAAAGTACATATCAAAACGTTTCATAGACTTAATGTAATATTTAAAATGATTTTTGCTTAGTAGCTAAAACATTCCTTAAAGCCGCCGAAGACAAATCGTAAATACAAATGAGTAAAATCGGAAAATAGGGGGCCCACCTCGGCTAATTGAGTGGCGGACATAAATTACATATGTTCAACTTCAAAATATCATTTACGAGGATTTCAAGGTAATCGGATTTTATTTACAAAAGTTGGGGGAGGTTTAGATCACTTTCTAATCATTCACAACCTAACTAATTCAATTCTACCGAAAGAAAATAAAATTTTCGAATGCGATTCCGAAGAGTGGAGTTGTCCCCGAGGTCCGAATTCAAGCCTAGTACATCTAGGTATGCCAAGGAAAGAATAGGGGTAGCTTTACATACTTTTCTCGCTTGTTAAGCTCCCGAAATCCCGTTTCGCCAAAAAATCGCAAATGGTCATATTGACCGCTTACTATTCATGAGACTTAGAAATTCCATTCTTAACCAATACTTGTCTACAAAAATTTGGACAGCATCTCCCCACACATATAGCAATCTCGAGTTTCAACTCGGCTCAAAATAGTCAACAACAACCCAACAACAACATCAACAATCACTACAAACCACAACATAACATAACTAGCTTACTTTCCGACACAATGCATGTGACAACATTCCGACTTCACATTTTCAAACCAACACCATCATACTCACATTCATTACTAATCAAAATCGTTGCAATGCCATTCGGAAGCATTTCATATCATTTCTACAATATATACGCAAATTATACAAAATATCAACTTTCCACCAAAGTCATAATTTATCCAAATCTTCTAATCTTCCAACATACATATTCATAACATATTTCCATCTTCCAAATTTATCAACAATCATCATAATTCACACTTTAACAACTTAATTATCATAAGGTCATAAAATCATACTTAAACAACATAAGCTTCAACATTCCATTTTAATGCAAACTTACGTCATTTTTCCTTCATTTACATTACAAGATTCACAACAATACAACCAACATATTAAACAAACTTAATTCATTTTCATTCCAACTTCAATATACCACACGGCCACACCCTACATTTCCATATTCCATCAAATTCATCCATCTTCCATTTCCAATATACATTCCATCATAACCACAACTAAAATACAACATAAAACTCAACATAATTACACTACACCATATCTCATGCATTCGGGCCACATACACACATACACCTTTGCCATACAAACTTCCATATCTCTATGAATTCTATTCATTTCCATATATTCTACTCATCTACACACATACTACAAACAAACAAACCTTCAAAACATAATTATAAGAGATGAATTCTTACCTGGGAGGACACGGCCGAACGCCATGTTCTTCAAACTTCTTCACTTCTCTCAAGTGCACCCCTTATATATATATAAGAAACCAAGCCCTCTCTAATCTTCCAAACCAATATACGTCAAGTTGTAAAGGAACCTTTATGAATTAGTATCAAATACCATCTTGCCCAAGAAAACAATTTTTAGAATCAAGATTGGATGGTTGGATCCTCCGCCTCCCTTGGCCGAATGGCCTTATAATTTTTGCTCCTTTTGTTCTTTTTTTCCTTCTTTCTCTTGTCTTAGAAATTTCTAGAAAAATAATGAACCTTTGCCCACACTTGAGCTTTTATAAATTTAATTTGTCACATGACCTTGTCACATGATTAATTCATGGGCTTGGACCATTTTTTGGACCATGGCCGGCCACCCTCATTACTTGGGCCTTGATTTCTTATTTTTTTTTTTCCATTCCGTAATGAGAGTCAACTACTTAGCCCATATTTTTGGTGATTCATGAAACCATTTTCCGACATTCCAATTTTGCCCTTAGCCTTTTCCGATATTTCCACATCTAAATTTTTCCATAACCAACTTATGAGCCAAACATGATCAATGCATTACAATGTCCTTAACCTTCCTTAATATTTCCGCGTCAATATTTCCTTAAACATCCCATGCACACTAAGTAAAATCCAATTAGAACCTTAATTCCTACCATTCCGACTTGTTTCCGTTAGAGTTTTTCGAATACGCAAATAAAATGCGAGGTCACACGCAACATCCTCCCATTCTTTAGAACATTTCCAATTGCCCGAATGTTCAATTCCCAAGCTGGCTCACTTTTTTTTTCCTATTTAACCGCTTCCGCGGGGGGGGGGTGTCTATCTTCCCACTACGGTCTTACCTCTACATTCATACCGTCACGATTCTTTTTCCGTCCATATTCTTATCGCAACCCTACTATCATTTCCTTAAACCTGAGTCATGTCATAATTCATCCCGTGCACTATAGTTATTCTTAGGTCTATCTAACTTCTCATTTATCCCCTTAAATTCCAAGTTTGCAAAATTTTTCAATTACTTCCTAGGGGGGTCACCCATCCTAAAATTGCTCCCCTCCTGAGCACGCTTAACTTCGCAACTTCGACGGATTCTAGTCCCTTAATGTCGATATAATCACGTTCATTTCCACACACGACCTTTTTTATTACATAATACGAGGCTAATCGAGGCCTTACGGATCCCGAGGCATATTCACAACACGTCCTTTCTTGTACAATTACTATTTTACCCTTCTTAAGCTTCGGTAGTCACCTTGCAAATTCTTATTACTCGAAAACGTACGCCGCAAATACCCATAATACCATACAGAATATACAGCTTCGTATCCCACTCTAACCATTCAGGACCTTCTGTTTCAGGTAACGGAACAAATATATTCAAACTTACCTGTGTGACCTCTCCCGTCACCACTTACCATTTTCCGCCATATGTAAAACTTGCGCAAGGAATTTCATTTCCTATGACTTGGCTCTATCGCACGATCTAAGACAGAAAGAAGGTCAACAATTCCTAAATGCCCAGTAGCCTCCTTATTTATAAATGTGGCCGCTTCACATACATAAACGGGACTCTACTAGACACGGTCGTCCGTAGACATTCCGAGGACCTAACCGCTCTGATACCACTTTTGTCACGACCCAACTCCGTAGGCCGTGACACGTGCCCTAGATGGACACTCATACGTACCTTTAACCTAAATTAGCAAAATATTAAAGATAAAAATGTAAATCATAATTTAACAAGGGCAAGAGGCATGCCGCACTAAGGCCGATAAGGCCGTCACAAAACATAAATAAACTCTCTAAACGTACGCAAAGCTCACGAGCATGTATGGCGAACCCACACCACATGTCTACGTACCTCTACGAACAAAAAAACATAATCATATGACGGATTGTGGCCCCGCCGTACCGCAATAAATACGTACATATGCAAGAGAAAATTTCATATCAAAATATGGGTTCGGACAAAGGAGCACTTCAATGAAAGCGATAACCTAAGCAACGGATCCACAAATCAGTCGTCCGTACTCGCTAAGCACGAAATGCGGCCCCTAAAGAAGGGGGTCGGTAAGAAAATGTACCGAATATGTAAAGCGAGAATGTAAATAACAAAACCAAAATCGAACGAGTGTGCGAAAAACGAACGAGATGCATAGCCGATCAAAAATGCGTACCGTAAATCATACGTAATGACGCAAAACATATGCAAAGCCGGCCCCGCTATGGGACTCGTGAATTGTACGAGTAGGCGCTCCCTTCGTCCCGCGCCAAAACACATCATACTTCAGTAGGAATATCTCCAAACAAATCATAGCAAACCAAGTGGCCACATCACATCACATAATCGTATATCGTAATATATGTACATGGCACATCATACTTCGGACCCATGTACATGTCATACCGCCCCCCCTCACATCGAGGCACGGCGAACAATGCAGAGGAAAGCGCTTGAGAACATATCCCTGCCCGGCTCGGTGGGGAAACATTGAGGCATCCACGAGTGGAGTAGTGAGAACTAATGCAATAAAATACCATAAAAATTTCCGTAGACTCAATGAGGCATAGGGAATGGCAAATCAAAGTAACGAAATCGGATTTTAATCATAGTACGTACCTTTCGGACATCACAAGTAGGTTATGTCCGGACGGTAACATTCGAGTCAAAGTACATATCAAAACGTTTCATAGGACTTAATGGAATATTTAAAATGATTTTTGCTTAGTAGCTAAAACATTCCTTAAAAGCCGCTCGAAGACAAATCGTAAATACAAATGAGTAAAATCGGAAATAGGGGGCCCACCTCGGCTAATTGAGGTGGCGGACATAAATTACATATGTTCAACTTCAAAATATCATTTACGAGGATTTCAAGGTAATCGGATTTTATTTACAAAAGTTGGGGAGGTTTAGATCACTTTCTAATCATTCACAACCTAACTAATTCAATTCTACTGAAAGAAAAGGAAAATTTTCGAATGCGGATTCCGAAGAGTGGAGTTGTCCCCGAGGTCCGAATTCAAGCCTAGTACATCTAGGGCGTGCCAAGGAAAGAATAGGGGTAGCTTTACATACCTTTCTCGCTTGTTAAGCTCGTCGAAACTCCGGTCCCGTTTTCGCCAAAAATCCGCAAATGGTCATATTGACCGCTACTATTCACGAGACTTAGAAATTCCATTCTTAACCAATACTTGTCTACAAAAATTTGGACAAAGCATCTCCCCTACACATATAGCACCCCCGAGTTTCAACTCGGCTCAAAATAGTCAACAACAACCCAACAACAACATCAACAATCACTACAAACCACAACATAACATAACTAGCTTACTTTCCGACATAATGCGACAGTTTCCATTCCGACTTCACATTTTCAAACCAACACCATCATACTCACATTCATTACTAATCAAAATCGTTGCAATGCCATTCGGAAGCATTTCATATCATTTCTACAATATATACGCAAATTATACAAAATATACAACTTTCCACCAAAGTCATAATTTATCCAAATCTTCTAATCTTCAACATACATATTCATAACATATTTCCATCTTCCAAATTTATCAACAATCATCATAATTCACACTTTAACAACTTAATTATCATAAGGTCATAAAATCATACTTAAACAACATAAGCTTCAACATTCCATTTTAATGCAAACTTACGTCATTTTTCCTTCATTTACATTACAAGATTCACAACAATACAACCAACATATTAAACAAACTTAATTCATTTTCATTCCAACTTCAATATACCACACGGCCACACCCTACATTTCCATATTCCATCAAATTCATCCATCTTCCATTTCCAATATACATTCCATCATAACCACAACTAAAATACAACATAAAACTCAACATAATTACACTACACCATATCTCATGCATTCGGCCACATACACACATACACCTTTGCCATACAAACTTCCATATCTCTATGAATTCTATTCATTTCCATATATTCTACTCATCTACACATACTACAACACAAACAAACCTTCAAAACATAATTATAAGAGATGAATTCTTACCTTGTTCTTCAAACTTCTTCACTTCCTCAAGTGTTGAATTGAAGAAACCAAGACTCAATCTTCCAAACCAATTACGTCAAGTTGTAAAGGAACCTTGAATTAGTATAAATATAGCAAGAAAACAATTTTTGGAATCAAGATTTGGAGGGTTGGCTCTCCAAATGGCCGAATGGCCTTATAATTTTTGCTCCTTTTGTTCTTGTTTTTCTCCTTCTTTCTCTTGTCTTGAAATTTCTAGAAAAATAATGAATTTGCCCCTTATAAATTTAATTTGTCACATGACCTTGTCACATGATTAATTCATGGGCTTGGACCATTTTTTGGACCATGGCCGGCCACCCTCATCACTTTGGGCCTTGATTTCTTTTTTTTTTTTTTTTCCATTTCCAAGCCCAACTACTTAGCCCATATTTTTGGTGATTCATGAAACCATTTTCCGACATTCCAATTTTGCCCTTAGCCTTTTCCGATATTTCCACATCTAAATTTTTCCATAACCAACATTATGAGCCAAACATGATCAATGCATTACAATGTCCTTAACCTTCCTTAATATTTCCGCGTCAATATTTCCTTAAACATCCCATGCACACTAAGTAAAATCCAATTAGAACCTTAATTCCTACCATTCCGACTTGTTTCCGCTTTTTTCCGAATACGCATAAAATGCGAGGTATAACAATGTCACGACCCAACCCCGGGATCGTGACTAGTGCTCGAGCTGCACCCAAACACAATACTAAAACACATACATTTCGCCTATACGGACACAAATATCAAAACCCCATCGTGTTGTATCAAACCTGCCTCAAACACATCTCAAACACAACCATATATATAACAAGGCTATCAAATGGCGCAACGGCCCAAAACATATACAAATGCAGCCGACGTGGCCCCGACGTGGATCGCCCGTACCATACAACATATAAACAAATGCAACGAACATACGTGTATACCAAAACCGTGGGCTCCCGAACAAATATATACAAATGGGAGCACGAGTGTATACCAAAATGGGCCCGGTGAGCACTCCAAAGGGTGTCCTAGATCGGCGGATCACCAAACTCGCGTCCGTACCGTGCTGGCATGAAACGCCCTTCGAAAGTGGGGTCGACGAAATATGTACTGAGTATGCAAAGCAGAAGATATAGTAAGCAAATCTGAATCATAATCGAGCGTGTACGTAAAGCAAATGCGTTTCAAAAAAATATCAAAATGTTCACTTTCAAAATACAAATCATGCATAGGGATCAGAAATATGGTCGCCGCCCGTCGATGGCGCCATAACACAAGATAACACCGAAGGTTTCAAATCTCCGTATCCCCGTCACACATCATAACACAAAGATAACGCCATACACACAAGATAACACCAAATATAAGCGAAACCCGACCCTCGAGCGAGGGGCTCGGTGAACCATAAACACAAGATAACACCGGAGTATAACAAAGTGCGCACGACAACGGTAACCGGCCCGGACTCGGCGAAAGATATAATGTAACGCACGAACGGAGTCGTGAGTAACCATATGCATAAAATCATTATCATAGACTCAAATGATAAGTAAAATGACCATACTTAGAAATCGGAATAATAACCAAATCAAATTCTTTCAAAAATCGTCAGGATTACAAAAGAAGAGTCGCGGGACCCACGGACGGGTGTCGACCCAAGTCGGGCCCGCCTATGAAAAACATACTTATCATACACCATACAATCACCTACGAGCATATCGAGGCAATCCGAGCCTTTCTGTGAAAGATATGGGCGTTCGTAGTTACTTTAACTCTTTAAAAGCCAAACTTTTTATGCAAAAGTTGAAAATCAAATATTTCAAAGACATAAAGGCCAATATTTCATCATATCAACATACGGATTCCAAGAAACGAATAAGAGTCATAAACATGCTCGGATTGCGAGAATCGAATTTCCTCGAGGCTTGTGTCATAGCCTACTTGTAACTAAGGCATGCCAAAAGAAGAAAGGATTGAGCTTTACATACCTCAAACGCTCTCAAAGCTACTCCAAACTCAAGCTAATGCCAACCTACGCCTCGGGCTCCCCAAGGTTTACAAATACGTCATAATATGCCAAACATTAGCTATGGACGTTTAGGCATTTAATTCCAAACTAACACTTAATTCTACAGAAATTTGGGCAGCATTTCCCCTGTAAATAGACCAACCCCGAGAATTTGACTCGGCCAAATCAACAACAACAACATCAACCTAGCAACATCAACAACCAATTCACAACACATTCTAGCATTAAATACCCTTTCTACATAACTCAACAACATTCTTTATATTCAATTCAACGGCTTACCTTCAAGCCAACATCAACGCTTATACATTCAAATACTAACCCGAACCCCTACCAACAATATTCAAAGACATTCTAAGCAATTCATACAACATTTCCAACATCCCAAATAATACTCCAACTCACCCGAAAACAGTCCCCAAACCCGAGAACCTTACTATAACACACTCCTCATTTCCAAATCATGATTTGCACCAACAATTCACATTCTAACAATGCTATTCTCATCAATATACAAATTACATCAAATGCACAATAATCTTCAAATCAGCCCGCAACACTTACAACATCAATTCGAGTCATTAAACTCTCATTTCCAACATAGAATTCATAACGACAACATTCAAAACACTAATTAGAATTGATCCATTCATTGTTATATAATATGCCCCATTTTCGGCCAACATTACACATGCACATATGATCATGCTTCTCATTCTTTTCTTCACACTACACAACTAAACATGCTACATAGAACTTAACTCATCACTTAAACACAACACACACATCACACGGCCAAACCTCATACACATGGCCTCAACTTTAACATACTCTATTTCATGATTTTCATCCATATTAACACACTACAACATGCATACACCATTTATAACACATAAAACAAGATCAAATCTTACCTTTCTTCCTTCAACTTCGCAACTAGCTAGGGTTTGCAAGGATGAAAACTAGCGGGTTGATCGCTCCAACAACACTTTCACGCTACTTAGGGACCTCCAATTAGTGGGTTTGCACCAAAGAAATATTTTTGGGATGGCTAGAATTGGACTTGGATTTTTGCTCTCTTGGCCGAGAGCCTCTCTTTGCTCTTCAACTTCTTGTCTTTTTTTTTTCTATGTGTTGGAATGTGAAGAAAGATGACTACTTGATCATCTTTTAAGCTTATATGTATGTTGTCCAAGTGTCCATGGCCCACACATGGGTTGGACCAATTAAAATTGGCCACAACATGTGTGGGACCATTTACAAGGCCACACGGCCAAGGCCAAGAAAATGCATGATTTTCAACTTCCAATAATTCCAATTTTGGTCCCAAATTTTCCTAATTGTTCCATGCCAACAAATTCATGAACACTTTAGGTCTTAAAACAAAATCGAAGGTCAAAAATCCCGACTTTGTACCGCGGAATAGTTTTGTCCCTAACTTTTCATGGTTTACCCGGATTGTCCCAATATACCAAATACGGGTTCTAACATATGTAAAGCATGAAATACAGTAAGCGGGATCATACTGAAGTAAAGAGTACAGAAGATCGTAAGACTTGCCTTTTGAAAACATGTCATGCATATCATAAAATCATCGTAAAAACATATGGCGTGTCCCGGCCCTCTAGCGAGGGACTCGGTGAGTAAAATCATAATATACATATACAAACATATAACGTGCCCCGGCCCTTTAAGGAGGGACGCGGTGAGTAAAATCATGTCATCATCATGCATGCATATACATATATATATATATATATATATATATATATATATACCGTACCCGGCCCTCTAGTGAGGGACTCGGTGAATAGCATGTCCCGGCCCCGCTAGCAAGGGACTCGGTAAGTAATCATGCCATCATATACCGTACCCGGCCCTTTCGGGACTCGGTGAATAATCATATCATCGTATACCGTACCCGGCCCTTTCGGGACTCTGTCGTACCCGGCCCTTTCGGGACTCGATGAATAGTCATATCATCATATACCGTACCCGGCCCTCTAGTGAGGGACTCGGTGAACAATGCATAGGAATGTGCACGAATACGTACCCGGCCCGGGACTCGGTGAAAGACATATTGGGCTTACACGAGCAGAGTAGTGAGAAACCATATGTCACACCCTGATCTTACCAGGGTGTGATGGGCACCCGACCCCATATTCGGAGCCAAGCGAACCCGCTAACTCTTATTACTCACATATTCTCTTTGGATGCTTAAATCAAATATAGATAAAATACATAGTAAAATTTTTAAAATTTCTTTTTGTCGTTTCTCAATTTAAACACAGTCTGTAAGTGTAAGGACTCTGTAACATAATGCGTAATAAAAATATATTAGCTAATGGACCCACTCTCAAAATCGACACTGGACTCACGACTCGCGCAAAGTCTCTAACTTCGAGCAACCGCATAGCACATATAATCCGACTCGACAGACTCCGGGACGGATGGAGTCTACCAACCCCGCCGGAACGCTTCGTAATGGCTTCTACTATCTCGGTGTACCGCGCGGCATGAAACGCAAGCGCCCACGAAAAGGGCGTCGCACGAGCAATGTACCGAGTATGTAAGGTATGTATAATATTATACGAGAGATACATAACATAATTAATGACATAAAAGAAATATAGAGCATATCATGATATAAGAGAGAACCCGGACATATGAGTGTCCTTTTTGGCGAATACCATGCATGCTTAGTGTCGGAACGTGCAGCCCGGTCCTTATATCATATCGCTGCGGAACGTGCAGCCCGATCCATAGACATATATAATATAATATAACATAATATAATGTTGCGGAACGTGCAGCCCGATCCATATACATATATAATGCCGAGGAACGTTCGGCCCGATCCATTTACCCACATATCCGCGCGTCCGGCATCCCGCGTCCGGGATGGTATCATATATTACACTCCAACTGATCAGGTGGCTATGCGTCTATAGCGCCTTCCCTCTTTCCCAACTTTCCCCATATACATATACATATGTCATATACATATATCATATAAGCATGCAGGAGAGCCCAAAGAAAGTCATGTATCTATCGGAGTGACGTAAGGTCGGTGACCTCCGATTATGTTATGGAATAGCTATGGGCGTCGTGTCTCACCTTGAAGGGACAATTAATATAAGGCGAGACTAAAAACGGAGAGTAACATCATAAAAGAAAAACATGGAATAGGATCGTAAGGCATCGTTTCATATACTTGGAATCTTTAAAATAGTCATTACCCATAAGTAGAGTTGAGAAGTCAAGAAATAGCTTAACATTTTCACATTGTCATATTCATGGTAAGAACATATCCTCAACATATTCATCACGGACATTTCCTTACATTTGACATCATCGTTGTCAATATAAAATCATATTCGTCGTTTTAGTCATAAAAGCTCTTAGCCTCTTAAAACTTGGTTTTTTGAAAAATATGGACATTTTGAAAAAAAAAACAACTATAAACTTATTAGGAAAAGACTTATACCTTGGAGTCATAGATTTCTAACTTTTGCAAGCAAGGAAGATATAAAAACATTTGAGACAATATAACGTGGGGATCATGCCTTTGGAAGAAAAGAGTCGAGCCTCACATACCTGTGCCGCGCCTTACTAGCTACGCTTATCCGTCCAAACTTGTTGGTCTACATTCAAGAAAATTGACGAAATCATTAGATTCATCACCCTATACTTGTCTCGGTCCTTCAAACACATTTACTTATGGTCTGCCCGAAATTTCGGAAAGCATCTCCCCCGTAATTATACCGTCCCGAGAATCTAACTCGGCCAATTTTAATCAACAACAAATGGGAATTCAACCCGGCCAAACTATCAACAATAATATCAACAATCTTGCCAACAACGACAACAATTAATCCAAAACACACTCTAACATTAACAACCTTGTCTTACAATCCAATGACATTTCATTCGTATTCAATTCAATTCGCATAATATTCAAATGACTCAATCATCATGCTACTTCACCCGACACCTTTCCATTCAATAAGAATAATAACAACCTAATTCCTTCTTTCAAATTTAATCGCAACAACCAACTTACTCCAACACATGTCTCATTTCCAATTTCATAAATTATATTTACAATTTACACATTAGTAATATCATTCCTACAAATATGAGAAACCATACGATTATTACACTAACTCCTCCAATAATCACAAACGATCTCCATTTCGCTTTAAACTACTAAATCTTCATTTAACATCATAAAATCTATTACAACAACAATTAGAATACTAAGTAAAATTAATTCATTCCTTCCATACAATGCCCCACCTACTCGGCCACAACCACAACTTCACTCCCAAGTTGCCAAACCTTCATTAAATATCATGGGATCCACAACACAACAATAATCAAACTACTAAATAAATTCAATCCATTTTTCCACACACACACACCCCATTCGGCCACACCACACACATGCATATTTCATGAGTTACATTCTTTTCTACATGCTACAATATTCACAATTCATCTATAACACATAAAAGAAGATTAGTTCTTACCCTTTTTCCCTTCAAGTTTCCTCTTGGTTAAGGTCATGAATTTGTCCAAATGAATGATTGTTCTAACAATTCTTCCATGTTGTAGAGGACCTTCCAATTACTTGAAATGCAAGAAGAAAATAATTTTTCTTCACCAACTCCATGGAGCAAATTTTTTCCTAGCCATGGTCGAATGGCCCTTGGCTTTGCTCTTCCAATTTTTTTCTTGAATTTTCATGACAATTATGTCTTTCTTGGTAAGCTCCTCTTATATATATATAGTTCCCACAAGCATGTGAGGGCACATGCACTCTTTCTCCATTTTGCTAGAGATTTCTTTTCTTTTCTCTCTTTCTTCTTTCTTTTTTTTTTTCATCAAAGATGACTAATGTCTTGCCTTATACACTTTGGTCCATATATATATATATATATTACTAATTGACCACATGTCTTCTCCTCCCTTTCTCTAGAAATTTCTTCCTTTTTCTTGAAATTTCCTTAAATTAAAACAAGATGACCACTTGTCTTCTTTCATAAACTTTGGTCCATGTAAGAGTGGGACCCACATATACTTACACACACAAGGCCAAGCCTTGGCTTGGTCTAGAAATTTCAAGACAATTTTTGTTAAATTTCCATTTTGCCCCTAGGCTTCCATAATATTACCATGAACCACTTTGCGAATTTTCCTTTTTATCCTTAGCCTTTTCCAATATTTCCCTACTAATAATATTCATAAACAATACTCATAAACAACTTGTGCATTGAAATAATTTTGGAAGTAGTCTTGCCTTTAACTTCTCGCAATTGTCCCGAATTATCCAAACGTACGAAATGCGGGTCATAACACCATATGCACACAAATCATTTCATGGTCTCAATGAAGTAATCTAATCGAAGCGTCATTTGAAAGTCCGGACATTAGTTATATCAAATAGCTTTCGGACATTACTCGGAACATGTCATATATCATAAGCATATCCAAGTGTCGTAGAGATCATAGCCGTACATCAAATCAATCCGAGTCCGCCTCGGAGAATTACGAACATTATTCACTTAAGAACTTTCTACGAACAAATCGAAGCGATCCGAGCCTTTCTGTGAAAGTTACGGACTTTCGTAGTTTCGGAACCGTTTAGGAACCAAACTCTTTTGAAAACAAACCTTTATGCAACTTTTGAAATTTAATTATGCAAGTGACATAAAAACCATGATTTGACCATATTAAGAATACGAATATCAAGAAGCCAATAAGATTCATAAACATGCTCGGATCACCAGAATAAGATTGCCTCAAAATTCGTGTCATAACTTATTTTCAATTAAGACATGCCAAAGAAAGAAAGGTTGAGCTTTACATACCTTAGCCGCTCCCTAAGCTAATCCGGACTTACGTCTCGACTTCTCACGATCTACAATAATGTCATTAGGTGACAACCATTAGCCATAACACTTAAGAATTCAATTCCAAATTAACACTTTGTCTACAAAAAATTCAGCAGCATTTCCCCTATAACTTCAACCTCCCCGAGAATTCAACTCGGCCAGATCAACAACAACCAAACCAACAACCATAATAACAATATCCATAAGTGATTCAAAACGCATTCTAACATTATTAATTCCTTTCTACACCATTCGACAACATTTCATTTATATTCAAATAAACTACATACGATCCATTCAATACCAATGCTCACATATTCGATTACTAGTCCGCAACCATTCACACATGCTTTATGAACATTCCAAGCAATCCATACAATATTCAAAACAACCCAAACAATAGGCCATTCCACCCAAAATCCTTCAACTACATTAGGAATATCAATAACACATTTTCTTCTTCCAAACTCATAAACTATATCAACAATTCCATACGTTAGCATTATCACTTTCGTCAATACAAGAAATCATATTACAATTACATTAGCTTCCAAAACAGCCCACACGATTTACAACTTCAACGTGGATCATTAAACCTTCATTTTCATCAATCCACAACAACAACAACTAAAATTCCAAGTAATTTAATTCATCATTCTTACTCAACAAAACATATATGAACGGCCACAACTCCCATACCACAACTTCATGAATTTCATCCGTTTCAACATGGTACAACACACACAACCGTCCATAAAACATGTAGGAAAGGATAGAATCTTACCTTCTTCCACTTGACTTCACCTCTCTCTCTCTCTCTCGGCTAAGGTTCTACTTGCAAGAACGGATGGTTTTCTTGTTTCAACAACCACCCCACGTTAAAGAGGGCCTTCCAATTGGTATAGAGACAAAGAGAAAATAATTTTTCATGAACACACTTTCCATGGCCATGGCCGAACTCTCTCTCTCTTCTTTCTTTTTTTCTCCTTCTCTCTTGAACTTTCTAATTATGGCAAGATGAATTGCCTTTCATGACCCACACACACATATATATACAAGCATAGGCACATGGCCGGTCACATGCCTCTTATTTTTCTCCAATTTTCTAGAAATTTCTCATATTACAAAAGATGAATTTGTGGCCTTACTTAGTCATTCCATGCATATTTATATATATATAGCTTCCACAATTATAGGGTGTACACATGTGCCATTCCATGGCATGAAAATATTGGCCAACACATGGGTGGGGCCCACGGCCACCTTGGCCTTTTGGCCATTTCATGAAATCATTTTTCCAACTTTGGGCCTCCAATTTCTCCTTATCCCAAATTTACCCTTAACACTCCATACCAATAAAAAGGGTGAATATGCAACTTATGCATTCTAAAAAAATTATAACCTTGTTCCTAACTTTCTGCCATTAACTCGGAATATCCAAACGTACAAAATGCGAGGTATAACATCCTTCCCCCTTTAGAACATTCATCCTCGAATGTTCAACTAGTCTCGTAATGTTTTCTAAGGACCTTGGGGGGAGTTTCCTTTGTTACCACGGCATATAATCTCATCTATCAATTATATCTCTTCTTCATATCCTCTTCAGCTTCTCAAGTCGTCCCCTCTCTACTATTGTTCCGCCACACGAACTCAGACCCTTATGGTCGTAACACAAGTACCTATGACTTTACGTCTCATTAACAATAACTCCGACGGATCCCAATGTACCAAAATTATAGGGTGTAATATCCTTTTCTCCTTAGAAATAACGGTTCGATTAGCGGTTGCTCAATCCTACCTTAAAACATACATCAGTCTCTTCTCATTCTTACTTAACTCCTTTATTGCCTGCGGCCCACTTCTTCCACTTCTTTGCCTTCATATATTTGACCGGAATCTAGCTCGTATCTCACTCTTATTCAAATCCTTATCTCCATTATTGTAGTCTTGGTTATCCTTTCGTCAGTCCTTCTTCCTTGTTAGCTTTCCGATGCGGACTTCTTATCATTATAGTTGGATATAGCTTCACGTTGATGCTTCATGTGATTCCATAGCATGTGTTCTCATGTTTAAACTACTTAGTGGTCCATAACCCTTCTTTTAACATCCGGTGGACTCTCTCATTTCCATTCACGAGGGCAGCACTCTCTCTCTCCTCCAGAATTTTCCAAACTACTAATCACTGTTCCTTTTACTCCAACTGTCATTGTCGCTCAAAAGGTCCTCTTGGGTTCATTACCTTTGCTGACACCCTTCTCGTACTTTTAGCTCGAAGATCTTTCTCGCTCTTCACTCTCCTATCACTCATTATGTTACAATCTCTGTAAAAAAATATACGAAGGTGTTCAGATTAGTTCGAGAAACACCTTAACGTTGCTTCACTAATCCTTATGTTCTACCTTGTCTTCCCTTCTCTTGTCTTACCTCCGGTGTCGGGACAGATCCTTAGTTTTACCGTAGCCATGCCTCGCCCGTCCTCAGCACTAATTCTATTTTAGTAATTGGCTTAAACCATCGCTACATCTTTCCGTAGTGTTCCCAAAATATCACAACCGCATTGTCCTTGCTAAGCCTTCGCTCTGCTTATCAAACACTTACTTAGTCTTATTCTTAGCATACCAATACTCACGGGTGGCACACTGTCCTTGTACAACTTATATAATGTACGTTCAATCTTAGACAGGGTCCTTCCGTTCTCTGGCTCATCCTGCTCTATCTATCTTGTTCATACTGGAACCCGCTCGTCCTATTTTGTCATATCTCGTTCCCTTCCTTTAGTCACTCTTGACTTTCTCACCTCCTACCATAAAGGGTTTCTATTCCTTCTTCCTTAATACCGACCAGTTGCGACAGCCTTAGCGAACATCTTTATAGCCAACATCTTGGTCCTTAATCTAGCATAGCATCGCTATCCTCCCTATAATCTCTTGTGTTATCCAGTACCATCCTCTTGTCATACTCTTTCTCTTTATACACGTCCGCTTTCTTGCGTCATGTCATTCAAAGTCTCTACAAAAACTTTTCATACTGCCTTAAATACCATCCTAGCTTTCATCCACTTATTGCTGGTTTTCCGATCTTACTAACTTATTTCAGTAAGGGGGTCTCATTGTAACTCAGGCATCCGTATCAAACACATTACCGTGTCAATTATTTCTATCTCATCCTTGCATTTCCTCTCACCCGCTTCCCCCCTTTAGGGGTGTACTTATATCATTATCTATTTATATTTGCCTCATGTCCTTACTTCCGATCTCAATTAGGCAATACTCTTACTCCGATAATAAGTATCCAAAGTTCTCTCGGAATATTATCTTTACCCCAACCTATATCGGGTGCTTCCTTTGGTATCCCCTTGTCACTTCTCCCGTTTATGCCTATCTTTTATTCTGTACACGAGGAATCTTATGCCACCTCTGTGTCATTCAGAACACACTGCTCCTACATAATCCTTCTCTTATTTTCCAAACATATTCTGTTCGTCCCCGCTTATCCGTAGCATACCAGTCATTTTTTGACATTCATTCTACCTTGTTTCTTATCTTCTTATAATTTGGCCTTTCACAGTCCTGCCACTTATGGTGCTCGTGTCCTCAGTTACACACGTCATAACCTATTACTATGCTGTTGTCTCGCTTTCTTCTTATTCCTTCTTTCCGTTAACTCCTCTTCTTTACCGACCTGATCCGCCCGTCCTACGCGACCTTCCATGGTTTCTGCCTACTCCGCAGACTCTAATTTTCCTTAGATTAATCTAGCTTCCCATTTACCTCTTACGTCAAAATTTGTAGAACTTTCAGGAAACTTCACAGGGGGTCACCCATCCTAGAATCGTTCTCACTCCAGCACGCTTAACTTTGAAACTTAGATGAAATACGATGCTTCAACGCCTTCCTGACTGCGTCTACCTCACCGCATGACCTTCGTCACCTAATCTAGGGTAAGTTGGGATCTTAACATATTCCAAGACGTCCTCACAACGCGTTTTCCCCGCTGTTTTATTCATACATTCCTGTCCGTCACCACTCTTTGTCCTTCATACCCTTGTCTTAATCATATCATTACTTCCCTTGACTCTAATCTCATCATATTTTTCTCCTACTTATCGACTCAGTCGATACCTTAATATGTCACTCTCCAAACCTACCAGTCCTTTCTAAATCATCTCCTAGTATCGCAAGTCTGTTCCAGGTTCCTTGTTACCATATCCCCATAAACCTCCTATTTACTATTATCACCAATTTCGCAGTTAACTTATTCTTAAAGGGCGGCCATACTCACAGCTCAGCCAACTCCCATCGTTACTATTAACACGACTTTTTCAACACACGTTCCGAACTTACATCTCATTCTCGTATTATTTCTGGGAAAATTTTGGCAGAGTTTCCTCTGTATTCCTTACTATCCCCAAAACATGCACGCAGGAAATACCAGGGATGCCTCACAGGGCCAACACATATACATATATATATATATATCATATCATATCATATCATATCGTATCGTATCGTGTCACAGCCGCACAGGGCTCTCGATATTCGTAAAAGTCTAAAAATAATGGACTTAAATCATGTGCTCAGCATAACTGTACATGTTACCCTTTCTTATTTACTTTTACTTTTCAAACTTTCCAACTTTACATTTCAATCGTACGTCAATACCTTACTTGACATATATCTTCCGTTCCTTTGCTTACCTGCGTGCTCTGTAACTTCCAATACCGCTAATCACTTTCGCCTGTCGACGTCATTATTCTGCTGAAACCAAAGGTTAGCATAAGATATCTCATTTCCTATGACTTGGCTCTATGGCATGATCTAAGAGGTGAAAGAAGAGTAACCATCCTAGATGCCCCGTAGCATCCTGTTTATAAATGTGGCCGGCACCGCACCATAAACGGGACTACCGGACATGACTTTGCAGACAACCCCTAGGACGAACCGCTCTGATACCAATTTGTCACACCCTTAATCCGATGGGGTGTGATGGGCACCCGACCCTTACCTAGGGCCGAGCGAACCCGCTGACTCTCGTGACACTCATAATCATATTGGCCCTCAAATCATGACACAAATACATAATAAAAGTCTTTCGAAGAACAATATGCTTTTTACATTTCCCGACTCAAATAAAATCTGTAACATATAAGACTTATAATACAATGCGTAGTAATACATCGGCTTACATAGCCGCTTACATAACCGACATCTTATACCCACGACACTGTCTGCAAAGTCTCTAACACGGAACATAAAACCATAACATAATACTTCGACTTGGCTGCTCTCTGGAGAAAATGGAGCTCGCCAATCCCGTTGGAGCATCTTCTGCTAATATCTTCGGCTCACCTGGGTGTACCTGCGCGGCATGAAACGCAGCCCCCGAAGAAAGGGGGTCAGTACGGAATAGGTACTGAGTATGTAAAGCATGAAATACAGTAAGCGGGATCTTACTGAAGTAAAGAGTACAGAAGATCGTAAGACTTGCCTTTTGAAAACATGTCATGCATATCATAAAATCATCGTAAAAACATATAGCGTGTCCCGGCCCTCTAACGAGGGACTCGGTGAGTAAAATCATAATATACATATAAAAACATATAACGTGCCCCGGCCCTCTAATGAGGGACGCGGTGAGTAAAATCATGTCATCATCATGCATGCATATATATATATATATATATATATATATATATATATATATATATATATATATATATACCGTACCCGGCCCTCTAGTGAGGGACTCGGTGAATAACGTGTCCCGGCTCCGCTAGCAAGGGACTCAGTAAGTAATCATGCCATCATATACCGTACCCGGCCCTTTCGGGACTCGATCGTACCCGGCCCTTTCGGGACTCGGTGAATAATCATATCATCGTATACCGTACCCGGCCCTTTCGGGACTCGGTGAATAGTCATATCATCATATACCGTACCCGGCCCTCTAGTGAGGGACTCGGTGAACAATGCATAGGAATGTGCACGAATACGTGCCGGGCGGGACTCGGTGAAAGACATATTGGGCTTGCACGAGCAGAGTAGTGAGAAACCATATGCACACAAATCAATTCATGGACTCAATGAAGTAATCTAATCGAAGCGTCATTTGAAAGTCCGGACATTAGTTATATCAAATAGCTTTCGGACATTACTCGGAACTTGTCATTTATCATAAGCATATCCAAGTGTCGTAGAGATCATAGTCGTACATCAAATCAATCCGAGTCCGCCTCGGAGGGTTACAAACATTATTCACTTAAGAAGTTTCTACGAACAAATTGAAAAGATCCGAGCCTTTCTTTGAAAGGTACGGACTTTCGTAGTTTCGGAACCGTTTAGGAACCAAACTCTTTTGAAAACAAACCTTTATGCAACTTTTGAAATTTAATTATGCAAGTGACATAAAGACCATGATTTGACCATATTAAGAATACGAATATCAAGAAGCCAATAAGATTCATAAACATGCTCGGATCGCGAATAAGATTGCCTCGAAATTCATGTCATAACTTATTTTCAACTAAGACATGCCAAAGAAAGAAAGGTTGAGCTTTACATACCTTAGCCGCTCCCTAAGCTAATCCGGACTTCCTCGACTCTCACGATCTACAATAATGTCATTAGGTAACAACCATTAGCCATAACATTCCAAATTAACACTTTGTCTACAAAAATATCCATAACTTCAACCTCCCCGAGAAAACGCCGGATCAACAACAACCAAACCAACAACCATAATAACAATATCCATAAGTGATTCAAAACGCATTCTAACATTATTAATTCCTTTCTACACCATTCGACAACATTTCATTTATATTCAAATAAACTACATACGATCAATTCAATACCAATGCTCACATATTCGATTACTAATCCGCAACCATTCACACATGCTTTAAGAACATTCCAAGCAATCCATACAATATTCAAAATAACCCAAACAATAGGCCAATCCACCCGAAATCCTTCAACTACATTAGGAATATCAATAACACATTTTCTTCTTCCAAACTCATAAACTATATCAACAATTCCATACGTTAGCATTATCACTTTCATCAATACAAGAAATCATATTACAATTACATTAGCTTCCAAAACAGCCCACACGATTTACAACTTCAACGTGGATCATTAAACCTTCATTTTCATTACACAATCCACAACAACAACAACTAAAATTCCAAGTAATTTAATTCATCATTCTTACTCAACACAACATATATGCACGGCCACAACTCCCATACCACAACTTCATGAATTTCATCCGTTTCAACATGGTACAACACACACAACCGTCCATAAAACATGTAAGAAAGGTGTCACACCCTAATTTCCGATAGGGCATGATGGGCACCCGACCCTTACCTAGGGCCGAGCGAACTCGCTAACTTTCGTAATACTCATAATCATACTGGGCCCGCAAAACATGACAAGCACATAATGAAAATGTTTTTCGACAACAAACATGCCTTTCGTCTTTATCAAATCAAACAAGACTAGTACCGTATGAAATCTGCCGACATATGAAGTTCGTAACATAATGCATAATAATACATCGGCTTACATAGCCGCTTACAAAACTGACATATCATACACACGACACTGTCTGCAAAGTCTCTAACATAACTCCAGATATCAAAACATAAGCACTCTGACTCGGCAGCACTCCGGGAGAAAAGGAGCTCGCCAATCCCGCTGGAACATCTTTTACTCATCTGTATATACCTGCGCGGCATGAAACGCAGCCCCCGAAGAAAGGGGGTCGATGAATATGTACTGAGCATGTAAAGCATGGCATACAGAAAACGATGTCATAACCGAAGTAAGGAGTACAGAAAGTGAGCATAATAGCCAAAATACCAAAGGGCTTGCATCTGAAACACAAATCGTACATAAGAGATACAAAAGACAAATATGATAATCAGAATGCCAAAATGCTTCGCTTTCTTTTGAAAAACATTTCTGCCTCATACATACGGAAAATCAAACACATCATACGAGGCGACATTAACCGAATGCCGAAGAACGTACGGCCCGATCCATAAATAATATAATAATGCCGAGGAACGTACGGCCCGATCCATAAATAATATAATAATGCCGAGGAACGTACGGCCCGATCCATATATAATATAATAATCATATACATACCGTAACACATCATAACATCATAACTTATCATATGAGATGGCATTAACCGATGTGGGATTTGCCTAAACCAATGTGGGATTCGCCTAAACCACTGTGGGATTTGCCTAAACCAGTGTGGGATTTGCCTAAACCAATGTGGAATTTCCCTCATCATTGGGTTTGCCCCATCACTGGGTTTGCCCCACCATTGGGTTTGCCCTACCACCGACTCCGTCTGTTGATCATATTCCAGAATACATACATATAACATATAACGTGTCCCGGCCCTTCCGTGAGGGACTCGGTAAACAGAATCATCATATCATCATATATCACATCATATCATCGCATAGCATATCATATCATCACATGCGGTCCATAATGGGACCCGGCGGACAGAACGTGGTCGCCACTCCATCTGGGCGCCACAACACATCATACTTCGGAATATTGTATACCTCCGAACACATCATACTCCGTATCACATCATATATCATATCACATCATACTTCGAAAAACACACCATACTTCGGAATATAGCATAGTGTGCACGATAACATACCGGCACGGGACTCGGCGAAAAGAGGTCACAACGGAGAGAATGCACGAACGAGAATCGTAAGTAACCATATGCATAAAAATCATTATTACGGACTCAACGAGAATACTCAAAGAGCTTGTTATTTCAAAACCGAACCGATAGTCAAATCGGGTTTTTCTTCCGAATATCACTCGGGAACATATCAAACCGAACTTCAGAAACCATAGTCACGTATCAGAGTCACATGCACAAAAATCCTCATTCCAAACTCAAAAGATAAATAAGTAGTCATACTCAGGGGTCGGAAAGATAGTCATATTAAATTCTTTCAAAAATAGGTCGTTAGAGCCAAACATAGAAAGTCGCGGGACCCACGGACGAGCGTCAACCCAATCCGGGCCCGCCTATGAAAATTAAGGTCATTACTCGTCATGAAATCATTTGCGAAGATATCAAAGCGATCCGAGCCCTTTCTTGATAATTACGGGCGTTTGTAGTTTCGGAATCGTTTAGGAACAAAACTCTTTTGAAAACAAAACTTTTATACAACTTTTGAAATTTAGTCATACAAAAGAGAGAAGGACCATAATTTGACTACATTAAGAATACGAATATCAAGAAACAATTAAGAATCGTTTACGAGCTTATCAAAGCAATCCGGTTCTGTCCATGAAAGTTACGGACATTTTTAGACATAAGATCCTTTCGGAACAAACCGTTTACACAGGATTTCAAATCCAATCATATCAAAGACATACAGATCATAGCTTGACCATATTAAGGATGCCAACATCACAAAGCAAATATGAATCCTAAACATGTTCGGATTTTACGAATAGAATTACCCCCAAGGCTCATAACATATCACAACTTACTTGCGTCTAGGACATGCCAAAAAAAAGAAGGATAAGCTTTACATACCTTGATTGCTTCCTAAGCTAATCCAAACTCAAGTCTCGGCTTCTCAAAATCTACAACACGTCATTAGACACGAAACATTAGTCATAGGCACCTCGGAATCCCATTTTAAGCTCGCACTTTATTTATAGAAATTTGGGCAGCATTTCCCCTGTAAATTCAATACCCCGAGAATTTAACTTGGCCAATTCTTCAACAACAATACCAATAACCATATAAACAACATCAATAACCAATTCAAAACGCATTCTAATATTAGTAATTCTTTTCCATATAATTCGACAACATTCCATTCATTCAATTCGACTACATACGTTCAAACCAACATCGACGCCCACATATTCAATACTAATCCAAGATCATTCAAATAAGATTCAAGAATGCTTCCAACAATCCACACAATATTCAAAACAACTCAACCATTATACTACCTTACCCGAAACTTCCAAATGCCATAAGAACAATAACGATACATTTCTTTCTTCCAAATTCATCCACTACTTCAATAATCCACACGTTCACAACATTATTTCCATAGATACAAGAAACTATATTAAGATCACATTAGGTTCCAAAACAGCCCACAAACGATTATAACTTCAATATGAACCATTAAACTTTCATTTGCATCATAGAACCCACAACACAACAACCCAAACACCAAATAAAATTTGTCCTTCATTCTTAACCAACACCACATATATACGGCCAAATCCACAACAATTACAACTTCAACTCGAATCATTCAATACCTTCATTCTCATCACATAATCCATGACAACAACAACCAAAACACTAAGTAAAATCAATTTGCCATAACCTACTCAAAACGGCCTATCTGACCAATCCTAAACATGCATAATTTCATGAGTCTCATTCATTTTCTACACACTACAACAACACAAACATGCTAAATACAATTAATTCCTCACTCCTCCTACACAACACATACCACACGGCTACAACAACACACACACGGCTCAACTTCAACTTGCAATATTTCATGAATTTCATTCATTTCCACATACCACAACATGTACAAACCATCCATAACACATGAAAAGAGGATTGAAACTTACCCTTTTCCACTTTGTTCTTCAACTTGGTTAGGGTTAAGATTTGCAAGAACCAAGGATTTGTTTGCTCCAACAACCACTTCATGTTGTTTAGGGCCTTCCAATTAGTTGAAAACATAGAAGAAAATAATTTTGGGGGATCAATTTTCCATGGCCAATTTCGGCCAGCTTGGCCGAGCCTCACCCTCTCTTTTTCTTCATACTCTCTCCAAGTTTCTAGACTTATAATGTTATAGCCCGTACTTTGTACGTTTGGATATTTCGAAGTCGTCGTGGGAAGTTAAGGACGAGATCATTTCAAAAATCATTTTGATGTACGAGTTGTTATAAATATAATTTATGACTATTACTAGTATGGGAATATTGTGAGAGGTTGAGGGAGAAAAAGGAAAATTCGCAAAATGGTTCATGGAAATATTTAAAAAGGCTAGGGGCAAAATGGTCATTTCACGGGAATTCAAGAAAATTCCAAAAAGGGGCCATATTGGCCATGTGAAGAAAAAGAATGGAAAAAGGATGACTAAAATAATAAGTCATCTATTAAAAAAATAATAGAATAAAAGAAAGAAAACTCTAGAAAAATGAAAAGGAAAAGAAAGAAAAATCTAGAGAGAGGGGCATGTGCCCCTCACATGCATGCAATATGAATGTATATATATATATATATATATAAGGGGTGTTCATATTTGAAAGAGAGGAGAGAAAGAAAAGATGAAGAGCAAGAGGGACATGGCATTCGGCCATGTCCTCCAATTTTTGCCCCTTTGAGATCCTTCTCCAAAATTATTTTCTTGTGGTATCCCTACTAATTCAAGGGTCCTCTTCAACATGGTATAATTTTTAGAAGGAGAGAATCACTTTTTGTTACAAAATCATCATCTTAGCCAAGTTGGGAGGCTGTGAAGAAAGGTATGATTTCATCCCTTTTGCATGTTATGAAGGCTTTATTTATGTTGTGGAAGGTGGGAAAGGATATAACTCATGAGAACATGGAAGTTTGCATGGTATTTGTATGCATGCATGTGTGGCCGTGGGTGTGTGTAGTTGGTATAAGCATGATGAGTTGCTTTCATGTAACATTCTAGTTTTGGATGTTGTGAACTCTATATGGGAAATGAAAGTTTAATGACTTTGCTTGAAGTTGGAAATGTGACGGGAGGTGGCCGTGAGCATGTGTGTGTGGTGTAGGAAAATATGAACCAATTTTATGTAATGTAATTTGATAGTTGTGGTTGTTGTAATGTGTAGAGAATGAATGAAAATTTTGAAGTTGACATGGGAGGTGTTGGCCGTATGTATGATGTTGAATATGGCAAGGGATGTAGTTAGTGTTGTTCTTGGGTTGGGAGACAATTTCGGGTGAGTTTGGTGTTTGGTGGGAATTGTTGGAATGTTATGTAACTTGTTGGAAATGCTCTTGATTATGTTTAAATGATTGTAAATTAGTAAATAAATACATAAGTGTTGATATGGGGTCGAATGAAAGATTTGAAAGCAAAAAGTCTACTATTGACAATTGGTAAGCATGACCATTTGCAAATTCTGGGCGAAACGGGATTCGAGATTGAACGAGCATAAGACGTCCGAAAGGTATGTAAGGCTTACTCTTTCTTTCTTTGGCATGTCCTAGATGTAATAAGCTTGAATACGTGCTTCGGGGGCCACTCCAATTATAGAAGTCCGAGGTTGAATTTAGTTACTATTCATTCAATAGAATTGAACTAACTAATTTACGCTTTATTGTAAAGAAATGTCCGAACGTCCGTAACTTTTGAAAACGAAAGTGGAATGCCTTGAAATCTTCGAGGATAAGCTAATGAGATATAATGACCATGTTTTTATGTTCGTTACCCGACTTGACCCGAGGTGGGCCCACATTCCCCGAGACCTAATTGTACCGTTCTATTTGCCTTATGTCCGTAAGATAACTAAGGAAACCTTTGACTCTCGTTCTGAATTTAATATAAGTATCTGGTAACTTGGATATGAGCATTTTGGTTTGACTATCCGGATATAAACACTCCGACACGAATGATCTGATATGAATATTTTGATATAAGTACTCTGATGTAAATATTCTGAAATAGAAATTCTGATATAAGTATTCGGATATAAGTGCTGTGACATAAGTATTTGATACAAGTATTTTGATATAAACATTCTCTGTAAGCTTTAACGTTCTTCATACACGATCCTGGATCGCTCGAAAGGTCCGAAGAGGTTTCTGCGCTTCAAATGTCCATAACTTTCTGATACTAACTCGGAAGAACCTGAAACTCGTTTCCGAGCCTTCGAATGTTGGTAAGTGTACCTATTCATCGAGTCTGGATTTATGTGTGCATATGGTTTCTCACGACTCTGCTCGTACAAGGCTCAATGTATCTGTTCACTGAGTCCCGGGCCAGGGCATGTTATGTTCTCGTGCGTACTCTATGGTATGATTCTGATTCACCGGGTCCCGGGCCGGGACATGTTCTCGTGCGCATTTGTTTGCATTGTTCACCGAGTCCCTCGTACTCGCGGGCCGGGACACGTTATCCGTGTATGTTTGTGATGATACGGGGATGGCGGCCGTGATGGCATTTGATATTATCCACGAGACCCGCGTAGAGGGTCGGGACACGTTATGTATATTTGGTACGAGATTTTTCGATACGCATGATTCTACATTACCGAGTCCCTTAACAAAGGGCCGGGACACGTTATTTGCATATTTGACAAATGAGTCGTTTATATATGATCCTATTCACCGAGTCCCTTATCGGAGGGCGGGACACGTTTTATGCATACGCGAATACTTTGTATAATATTCTCCGAGCACTCCGTGCATTACGGGAATTCAAGAAAAATTCCAAAAAAGGGCCGTCCGATATGTCGCGCATCCGAACACGTATATATATATATATATCCGTGGTTTGTCCGTTATATGATACAATCCGTCCGATACATTTACGTACGTCCCGATTCGATTACGAGTCCGTGGAAGTTTGCGACACGGCTGCCGTACGTCCGACTGCGATTATGGGTCCGTGCGATATAGCTGACTGGCTGTACGTCTACGTCCGATACATGACCTTGTCTGAGTATTGATATGGGGTCGTACGTTGACAATTGGTAAGCATGACCGTTTCCGTCGACGTGTGACCTCCCCGGTGCACTCTGTATTTCCTACACCTCTTCGGACATGCGATCTGTGATTGTAAAATAAGCATTTTGGTACTCTGGTTGACCTACTTACTTTCGGTACCTTTCCGGCATACGAGACGGGTATGTATGGAATGTTTACGAAAGGTAAGCGTCCGGTATTCTCGAGTAGTGTATGTACACAACGATTAAATCCGTTCCGAAGGTTATAGTTATAGTTACTACGTATTGCATGCCTTACGTACTCAGTACATATTCCGTACTGACCCCCTTTCTTCGGGGGCTGCGTTTCATGCCGCGCAGGTACTCCCAGATGAGCTGAAGTTATTATAGAAGATGGTCCAGCGAGAGGCATATATAGCTCCATTTTCCCGAGTGCTTTGCCGAGTCGGAGTTTGTCTGTTATGATTTACGGATCCGTGTTAGAGACTTTGCGGAACAGACGTCGTGGGTGTTGGTTGTCGATGCACCGTGATTGTAAAATAAGCGGCACCATCAGCCGATACGTCATATGCGATTGGTTTTGTTTGACTACAGAATTTATGTAATTTGAAAGCAACGAAAATAATTATCTCTGAAAGTTATATTTTGCATTTTATCTTTATTTGAAAAAAATTTATGTGCGTAATAAGAGTCTGTGGGTTCGCTCGTTATATTTTTGCATTTTATCTTTATTTGATGTGGGGTCGGGTGCCCATCACACCCTAGTAAGGTCGGGGTGTGACATATAAGATGATGAATTTGTCTTGCTTGGTCATCCAAGTGCACATATATAATTCATCCAAATGTCCATGGCCCACACATGGCTTGGATGAATTTAATTTGGCCAACCCATGTGTGGGAACCACACCTAGGTCCCACGGCCAAGTGGCCTCCTTTGGCCATTTTCATGAAATCCTTATTTCACTTCTAGCCCTTAATTTTTCATGAAATGCTCAACTTTGCATAATTCACTTTTGACCCCAAATTTTTCTTATTCCAATTTTACCCTTAACACTCCATGCCAATGAAAAGATGAATATGCAACTTATGCACTTTTAACAAAATCGGAAGAAATTACGACCTTGTCCTTAACTTTTCATGACTAACTCGGATTATCCCCATGTACCAAAATACGGGATATAACATCCTTCCCCCCTTTAGAACAATCGTCCTTGAATGTTCAACTAATCGCATAGGATCTTGTGAGGATCTCGGGGGTTTCCTTTATTACCATAGCACGCATTCTCTTCTACCAATCATATCTCTTTTCCATCTCCTCTTACCTTACGAATAATGTAATAAGGTCCAATATACCTCGGTTTAAACTTTTCCTTCTTGTAATTCCCTTTGCTCAACTTGTAGCATTCTAGGCACATTATCTCGTGTCATTTCTTTATCTTACACTTGCATCTCTCGCACTCGCTTCCCCCTTTAGGGGCATACTTATACTATCACCCGATTATATTTTGCCCTATTCCCGTATTTCCGAGCCTCACTTAGGCGGCACTTTTATTCCGACATTTTGATCCTCTTGCCTTTCATTTACTCACTTTCTTTCTTTCCCAAATATCATTATGTTGACACTTTCCAAACTTAACCCCCCCCCCCCCTTTTTTTTTTCTCCGGCCAACCTTATCCTTGATATCTCATAAGCTGTCTTATCAATAAATTCGTGTCCGTCACAATTCTTTTTCCTCTGTACTCTTGTCTCAATCCTACTATTATTTCTTCCAACTATAAATTCGTCATAATTTATCCCCGCTTAGCAATTCAGTTGATACCTTAATATCACATTCTTTCAAGATTTGTCAACCTCTTCTAAACCATCTTAATATTACAAGCCCTTTCCAATTTCTTTTATCATATCAATACCGACTTTTTAACTGTTCTTATCCTCACTTTGGTAATCCACTTCTTTTTCAATGTCAGCCATACTCGTAGTTTAGTCAAATCTCGTCATTACTATTGGCACGACCTTTCAAGTCGTATCACAAACCCATATCTCATTTTCTCTTTATTTCTGGGAAAATTTTGGCAGAGTTTCCTCTATATTTCTTACTATCTCAAAACCTGTACGCAGGAAATACCAACAATGCCTCACAGGGCCAACATACATACACATATCATATCATATCATAGCCTCATGTGGCTCCCAATATCAACAAGATAAAAATAATGAACATACCTTGTATGCCCAGCTTAAACTGCACCTGTTACACTTTCTTGTTTACTTCCCTTTTCAGTTTTCAACTTCACATTTCGATCGCACTTCAATATCTTACCCGACATATACCTTTCATACCTTTACTTACCTGCGTGCTTTATAACTTCCAATATCGTCAGTCACTTCCTTCTGTCGATGTCATTCTTCTGCTGAAATCAAAGATCAGGGTAAGGAATCTCATTCCCTATGACTTGGCTCTATGGCACGATCTCAGATGTGAAAGAAGAGTAACCATCCTAGATGCCCCGTAGCCTCCTGTTTATAAATGTGGCGCGTTTCACACCATAAACAGGACTCTACTGGACACGACTTTGCAAACAACCCCTAGGACGAACTGTTCTGATACAAATTTGTCACACCCTAATTGCCGATAGGGCATGATAGGCACCTGACCCTTACCTAGGGCCGAGCGAACCCGCTAACTTTCATAATACTCATAATCATATTGGGCCCGCAAAACATGACAAGCACATAATGAAATTTTTTTTCGAAAACAAACATGCCTTTCGTCTTTATCAAATCAAACAAGACTAGTACCGTATGAAATCTGCCGACATATGAAGTTCGTAACATAATGCATAATAATACATCGGCTTACATAGCCGCTTACAAAACTGACATATCATACACACGACACTGTCTGCAAAGTCTCTAACATAACTCCAGATATCAAAACATAAGCACTCTACTCGGCAAAGCACTCCCGGAGAAAGGAGCTCGCCAATCCCGCCGGAACATCTTTTACTCATACTCATTTGTATATACCGCGCAAAGATGAAACGCAGAAGAAGAAAGGGGGTGATTTGAATATGTACCGAGCATGTAAAGCATGGCATACGAAAATGATGTCATAACCGAAGTAAGGAGTACATAAAGTGAGCATAATAGCAAAAAGACCAGGGGGCTTGCATCTGAAACACAAATTGTACATAAGAGATACAAAAGACAAATATGATAATCAGAATGCCAAAATGCTTCGCTTTCTTTTGAAAAACATTTCTGCCTCATACATACGGAAAATCAAACACATCATCTGAGCTGACATTAACCGAATGCCGAGGAACGTACGACCCGATCCATAAATAATATAATAATGCCGAGGAACGTACGGCCCGATCCATATATAATATAATAATCATATACATACCGTAACACATCATAACATCATAACTTATCATATGAGATGACATTAACCGATGTGGGATTTGCCTAAACCAATGTGGGATTCGCATAAACCAATATGGGATTTGCCTAAACCAGTGTGGGATTTGCCTAAACCAATGTGGAATTTGCCTCATCATTGGGTTTGCCCCACCACTGGGTTTGCCCCACCACCGGCTCCGATACCAACTGATCATATTCCAGAATACATACATATAACATATAACGTGTCCCGGCCCTTCCGTGAGGGACTCGGTAAACAGAATCATCATATCATCATATATCACATCATATCATCGCATAGCATATCATATCATCACATGCGGTCCATAATGGGACCCCCGGACGTATAACGTGGTCGCCACTCCATCCGGGCGCCACAACACATCATACTTCGGAATATTGTATACCTCCGAACACATCATACTCCGTATCACATCATATATCATATCACATCATACTTCGAATATAGCATAGTGCGCACGATAACATACCGGCCCGGACTCGGGGGGAAAAAGGTAACAACGTAACGCACGAAAGATAATCGTAAGTAACCATATGCATAAAAATCATTATTACGGACTCATAGAGAATCACTCAAAGCGAACCGTTATTTCAAAACCGAACCGATAGTCAAATCAGGTTTTCTTCCGAATATCACTCGGGAACATATCAAACCTAACTTCAGAAACCATAGTCACGTATCAGAGTCACATGCACAAAAATCCTCATTCCAAACTCAACAGATAAATAAGCAGTCGTACTCGGGGGTCGGAAAGATAGTCATATTAAATTCTTTCAAAAATAGGTCGTTAGAGCCAAACATAGAAAGTCGCGGGACCCACGGACGAGCGTCAACCCAATCCGGGCCCGCCTATGAAAATTAAGGTCATTACTCGTCATGAAATTATTTGCGAAGATATCAAAGCGATCCGAGCCCTTTCTTGAAAGTTACGGGCGTTTGTAGTTTTGGAATCGTTTAGGAACAAAACTCTTTTGAAAACAAAACTTTTATGCAACTTTTGAAATTTAGTCATACAAAAGAGATAAGGACCATAATTTGACTACATTAAGAATACGAATATCAAGAAACAATTAAGAATCATTTACGAGCTTATCAAAGCAATCCGGTTCTGTCCATGAAAGTTACAGACATTTTTAGACATAAGATCCTTTCCGAACAAACCGTTTACACAGCATTTCAAATCCAATCATATCAAAGACATACAGATCATAGCTTGACCATATTAAGGATGCCAACATCACAAAGCAAATATGAATCCTAAACATGTTCGGATTTTACGAATAGAATTACCCCCAAGGCTCATAACATATCACAACTTACTTGCGTCTAGGACATGCCAAAAAAAAGAAGGATAAGCTTTACATACCTTGATTGCTTCCTAAGCTAATCCAAACTCAAGTCTCGACTTCTCAAAATCTACAACACGTCATTAGAGACCAAACATTAGTCATAGGCACCTCGGAATCCCATTTTAAGCTCGCACTTTATTTATAGAAATTTGGGCAAAGCATTTCCCCGTAAATTCAACACCCCGAGAATTTAACTCGGCCAATTCTTCAACAACAATACCAATAACCATATAAAGAACATCAATAACCAATTCAAAACGCATTCTAATATTAGTAATTCTTTTCCACATAATTCGACAACATTCCATTCATTCAATTCGACTACATACGTTCAAACCAACATCGACGCCCACATATTCAATACTAATCCAAGATCATTCAAATAAGATTCAAGAATGCTTCCAACAATCCACACAATATTCAAAACAACTCAACCATTATACTACCTTACCCGAAACTTCCAAATGCCATAAGAACAACAACGATACATTTCTTTCTTCCAAATTCATCCACTACTTCAATAATCCACACGTTCACAACATTATTTCCATAAATACAAGAAACTATATTAAGATCACATTAGGTTTCAAAACAGCCCACAAACGATTATAACTTCAATATGAACCATTAATTTTTCATTTGCATCATAGAACCCACAACACAACAACCCAAACACCAAATAAAATTTGTCCTTCATTCTTAACCAACACCACATATATACGGCCAAATCCACAACAATTACAACTTCAACTTGAATCATTCAATACCTTCATTCTCATCACATAATCCATGACAACAACAACCAAAACACTAAGTAAAATCAATTTACCATAACCTACTCAAAACAGCCCCTATACGGCCAATCCTCAACATGCATAATTTCATGAGTCTCATTCATTTTCTACACACTACAACAACACACAAACATGCTAAATACAATTAATTCCTCACTCCTCCTACACAACACATACCACACGCCTACAACAACACACACACGGCTCAACTTCAACTTGCAATATTTCATGAATTTCATTCATTTTCACATACCACAACATGTACAAACCATCCATAACACATGAAAAGAGGATTGAAACTTACCCTTTTCCACTTTGTTCTTCAACTTGGTTAGGGTTGAGATTTGCAAGAACCAAGGATTTGTTTGCTCCAACAACCACTTCATGTTGTTTAGGGCCTTCCAATTAGTTGAAAACATAGAAGAAAATAATTTCGGCCAGCTTGGCCGAGCCTCACCCTCTCTTTTTCTTCATACTCTCTCCAAGTTTCTAGACTTATAAGATGATGAATTTGTCTTGCTTGGTCATCCAAGTGCACATATATAATTCATCCAAATGTCCATGGCCCACACATGGCTTGGATGAATTTAATTTGGCCAACCCATGTGTGGGAACCACACCTAGGTCCCACGGCTAAGTGGCCTCCTTTGGCCATTTTCATGAAATCCTTATTTCACTTCTAGCCCTTAATTTTTCATGAAATGCTCAACTTTTCATAATTCACTTTTGACCCCAAATTTTTCTTATTCCAATTTTACCCTTAACACTCCATGCCAATGAAAAGATGAATAAGCAACTTATGCACTTTTAACAAAATCGGAAGAAATTACAACCTTGTCCTTAACTTATCATGACTAACTCGGATTATCCCCATGTACCAAAATACGGGATATAACAAAAGGATAGAATCTTACCTTCTTCCACTTGACTTCACCTCTCTCTCTCCCGGCTAAGGTTCTACTTACAAGAACGGATGGTTTTCTTGTTCCAACAACCACCCCACGTTAAAGAGGGCTTTCCAATTGGTAGAGAGACAAAGAGAAAATAATTTTTCATGAACACACTTTCCATGGCCATGTTCGGCCATTGTTGGCCGAACTCTCTCTTTTTTTTTTTTTTTCTCCTTCTCTCTTGAACTTTCTAATTATGGCAAGATGAATTGCCTTTCATGACCCACAAGCATAGGCACACTGTCACACCCTAATTTTTATTAGGGTATGATGGTCACCCGACCCTTATTTAGGGCCGAGCGAACCCGCTGACTAACCTAATACTCATAATCCCACTAGCTTTCAAATCATGACACGAATATATATAACGAAAATTTATCAAAGAACAATATGCTTTTTGTTTTTCTCAAATCAAATAAAATCTTGCAACATATGAAACTTATAACACAACGCATAATAATACATCGGCTTACATAGCCATTTACATAACCGACATCTAATACCCACGACACTGTCTGCAAAGTCTCTAACATGGAACATGAAACCATATCATAAAGCTCTAGCTCGGCAGCACTCCGGATAAAATGGAGCTCGCCAATCCCGCTGGAACATCTTCGCTAATGTCTTCAACTCATCTCAGGTATACCGCGGCGTGAAAACGCACCCGAAGAAAGGGGGTCAAGACGGAATATGTACCGAGTATGTAAACCATGAAATACATTAAGCGGGATCTTGAAGTAATGAGCTTTAAAATCATAAAACTTGCCTTTAAAAACGTATATCATGCATGTCAAATCATATAATCATCATGTAAACATATAGCGTGTCCCGCCCTCTAGTGAGGGACTCGGTAGGTAAAATCATCATATACATATTCATATAACGTGCCCCGGCCCTTTAACAAGGGACGCGGTAAGTAAAATCATATCATCATCATGCATGCATATACATATACATATACATACCGTACTCGGCCCTCTAGTGAGGGACTGCGGTGGAATAGCGTGTCCTACCGCTAGCAAGGGACTCGGTATGCCATCCCGCCACCATCTCCATATCAACACATCATCATCATATCATATATATATATAACGTGCCCCCCCTCTAGTGAGAGACGCGGTGAATAATGCAATGGAATTGAACGAATACATGCTCGGCCCGGACGCGATGAAGGACATATTGAGGCCGGCACGAGCGGAGTAGTGACAAACCATATGCATATAAAATCATACTCGTAGACTCAATGAAGTAGTCTAAGCGGAATGTCATTTGAAAATCGGACAATAGTTATATCAAATACCTTTCGGAAACATAACATACATCATACGTATTTACAAATCCATAAGGGTCATAGTCATATTCAAATAATAGGGATCGTGGTCATACGTCAAACCAATCCGAGTTCGCCTCGGAAAGTTATAAACTTTATTCACTTTAGAACATTCTACGAACAAATCGAAGCGATCCGAGCCTTTCTGCGAAAGTTACGGACGTTCGTAGTTTTTGGATTCGTTTAGGAAACAAACTCTTTTTGAAAACAAACCTTTATGCAATCTTTGAAATCCATTCATGCGAAAAACAGAAAAACCATAATTTGACTACATTAAGGACATGTGTATCAAGAAACAAATATGGATCATAAACATGCTCGGATCGCAAGAGTAGAATTACCTCGGAGTACGTGTCATAACTTACTTTTCACTAAGACATGCCAAAGAAAGAAGGGTTAAGCTTACATACCTTAGCCGCTTCCTAAGCTACTCCAAACTTACGTCTCTACTTCTCACGATCTACAATAACATCAATAGGCATCGAACATTAGCCATAAACATCTAAGAATCCAATTCCAAACCATTACTTTTTCTACGTAAATTTCGACAAAGATTTCCCTATAAATTGGACATCCCCGAGAATTTAACTCGGCCAAATCATTACCAACAATACCAACAAACATAATAGCAACATCAATAATCAATCCCGACGCATTCTAACATTAGTAACTCTTTCTCACTGTTATACCCCGTACTTTGGACGTTGGAATATTCTAAGTTGGTTGCGACAAGTTAAGGACAAGATTGTAAATTTTTCCGATTTTGTTAAAAGTGTATAAGTTGCGTATTCATCTTTTCATTGGCATGGAGTGTTAAGGGTAAAATTGGAATAAGGAAAATTTGGGGTTGAAAGTGAAATTATGGAAACTAATGTCTCATGAAATATAATAAAAGTGAAAATTTGGAGACTTAATTTTCATGAAATTAAAAGCCATGTGACTATGCACATGACTTGTGGGCCAAGGGCCACTTGGTTGGTTAATACATGGAAATAAAAGATGACTAAGTCATCATTTTTATCATCTTTAGCATCTAGAAATTTCAAGAAAAATGGAGGAGAAAAAGAAGAGGCCATTTCGGCCAAGAAAAAGAAAAATGGAAGACCAAAAATAGCCCTCAAAAAATAATTCTTCCTAGATTTTCTACTAATTGGAAGGTGCTAAACAACATGGAGTAATTGTTAGAGCAAGCAAATCCTTGGTTCTTACAAATCTCAACCCTAGCCAAGTGAAGAACAAAGTGGAAAAAGGTGAGGTTTAATCTTCTTTACATGTTTTATGGATGATTTGTGCATGTTGTGATATGTAGAAATGAATGAAATACATGAAGGTATGATGTTGAAGTTGTAGCCGTGGGTTGTAGTTTGGCCGTGTATAGGTGTGTTGTATAGGATGATGAATTAATTGTATTTAGCATGTTTGTGTGTTGTTGTAATGTGTAGGAATGAATGAAACTCATAAAATGTTGGAGCTGATGTTTGGCCGTGTATGTTGGATTTGGCCGTGTGTGTGGTGTGTTGTGTAGTAAGAGAAGAACCAATTTTATTTAGTATGTTCGAGATGTTGTGTTGCGGATTCTATGAGGTAAATGAAAGTTCAATGATTCAAATGGAAGTTACAATTGTGTGCGGGCTGTTTTGCTAGCTAATGTGAATCAAATATGCTTCCTTGTATTTATGGTAATAATGTTGTTAAATGTGTGGATTGTCGGTGTTGTTGATGAATTCGGAAGAACGACATGTGTTGTTGTTGTCCCTATGGAAATTGGTGGTTTCGGGTGGCTTGGTATATTGGAAGAATTGTTTGGAATATTGTGCGGATTGTTGGAAATGTTCTTGAATCGTGTTTGAATGGTTTTGGATTGGTATTTGAGTGTGCGATCGTTGATATTAGTTTGAATATAAGTAGTTGAATGGAAAATAATGAATGTTGTTGAATTATATAAAGAAGTGTATTTAATGTTAGAATGCGTTGGAATTGAATATTAATGTTGCTAGTTTGGTTGTTGGTGTTGTTGTTGATGAATTTGGCCGAGTTGAAATCTCGGGGTTGGTGTATTTACAGGGGAAATGCTGCCGAAATTTCTGTAGAATTTGATGTTCGTTTGGAATTGAATTCCTAAGCGTCTTCAACTAATGCCCGATATCTATTGACATTATGTAGACCTTGAAGAGCCGAGACTTGAGTTTGGATTAGCTTAGGAAGCAATCAAGGTATGTAAAGCTTATCCCTCTTTTCTTTTGGCATGTCCTAGACACAAGTAAGTCTGTGATATGTTGCGAGTCTTGGGGGCAACTCTATTCAAGTTCCGAGGTGTTTATGATTCGTATTTGCTTCTTGATGTTGGCATCCTTAATGTGGTCAAGCTATGGACTCGTATGCCTTTTATGCGATTGGATTTGAAATGCTATGTATGCGGTTTGTTCCGAAAGGATCTTGTGTCTTTTGTATGACTAAATTTCAGAAGTTGCATAAAAGGTTTTGTTCCAAAAGAGTTTTTCTCCTAAACGATTTCGAAACTACGAACGTCCGTAACTTTTATAAAAAGGCTCGGATCGCTTCGATGTTTTCGCAGATGATTTCATAACGTATAATAGTTTTAACTTTCATAGGCGGACCCGGATTGGGTTGACGCTCGTTCGTGGGTCCCGCGACTTTTCTATGTTTGGTTTTAACGACCTATTTTTGAAAGAACTTAATATGACTATCTTTCCGACCCCCGAGTATGACTACTTATTTATCCGTCGAGTTTGAGATGAGGATTTTCATGCATATGATTTTGATACGTAACTACGATTTGTAACATAATGATTTTGATACGACATTTGTAACTAAAGTTCTGTTTGATCTGTTCTCGAGTGACGCTCGGAGGAAACTGGATTTGACTATTGTGTCGGCTTTTAAATGGTGGTTCGTTTTGATCAACCTATTGAGGTTTTGAAAATGTTTTAAACTGTATTTGGCTACTCACGATTTTGCTCGTGCATTCTGATATTGCCGCAAGGTATTTGGCCGCGGTATATGTGTGACATTGCCGCTGGGTATTTGGCCGCGGTATATGTGTGATATTGCCGCTGGGTATTTGGCCGCGGTATATGTGTGATAATGCCGCTGGGTATTTGGCCGCGGTATGTGTGTATATGTGTATATGTGATATTACCGCTGGGTTCCTGGCCGCGGTATGTGTGTATGTGTGTAGGTGTGATATTGACCGCTGGATATTTGACCGCGGTATGTGTGTATAGGTGGTATGTGATATGTGATGATTTGATGATATGATATGTGATGATCTTGATGATACAATATGATATGTGATATGATGTGTGATAATATGACGGTACGTTTATGATTATTATATTATATATGGATCGGGCCATACGTTCCTCGGCAATCGGTTAATGTCAGCTCATGCGGTATGTTTGATTTTCCGTATATACGAGGCCGAAATGTTTATCAAAAGAAAGCGAAGCATTTTGACATTCTGGTTATCCTATTTGTCTTCTGTACCGCTTATGTATGATTTGGAGGTCAGATGTAAGTACCTTGGTATTCGGCTTATTATGCTCGCGTTCAGTGCACTTTACTTCGATTATGACTCCGTTTTCGTATTTCTGCTTTGCATACTCGTGACATATTCCGTCCGACCCCTTTCGTCGGGGGTCGCCTTTCATGCCGCATGTGTACCCACAGATGAGTAGATGATGTTAGCGGAAGACGTTCCGTGGATTGGCGAGCTCCATTTCCTCCGGAGTGCCGCCGAGTCCGAGTGCTTTTGTATGGTATCCGAGATGTTGGTAGAGACTTTGCGGCATGTCGTGTGTGTGATATGTCGGTTTGTAAGCGGCTATGTAAGCCGATGTATTATCTTGCATTATGTTACGAACTTCATATGTTTAGAGATTTCATACGATGCTAGTTTTATTTGATTTGATAAAAACGAAAGGCATGTTTGTTTTCTGAAAATTTTTCATTATGTGCTTATGTCATGTTTTGCGGGCCCAGTATGTTTATGAGTATTGTGAGAGTCAGCGAGTTCGCTCGGCCCTAGGTAAGGGTCGGGTGCCTATCATGCCCTATTGGAAATTAGGGTGTGACACTCACATACTCCAACATTTCATTATATTCAATTCGACTGCTTGCATTCAAATCAACATAACCATTCATACATTCAATTACTAATCCGAACCCATTCAAACAATATTCGAGAATGCTTTAAACGATTCGTAGAATATTTCAAACAACCCGAACAAAGTTCCAACTCACCCGAAATCACTCCCAAACCCGAGAACAACACTAACACATTTCCTTCTTCCACATTCATAAATTATGTCAACAATACATACGTTTACAATTTCATTTTCATAAATTCAAGAAACTATATCAAGATCACATCACCTCCCAATTCAGCCCACACAATTATAACCTTAACTTGAATCATTAAAACTTCATTTTACATCATAGAATCCATAACGACGACAACTAAAATACTAAATAAAATTTGTTCATTCCTTAACATACAAAACCATCCATTTTCTAGCTAACACCTCCACACATAAGTTCCATGATTTTTATCCATTTCCACACACTACAACAACATAAAAACATGCTAAATACAATGACTTCACCATTCCTTGACAACATCATATATGCACGGCCACAACAACAACACACGGCTACAACTTCAACATCATACTTTCATGAATTTCATTCATTCCTACATATCACAACATGCACAAATCATCCATAAAACATGTAAGGAAGATTAAACCTCACCTTTTCCATTCAATTTCTTCACTCAGCTAGGATGTTGTTTTGCGACAACGAGCGGTTTTCTTGTTCCAACAACTACTCCACGTTAACGAGGGCCCTCCAATTGGTATGAAAGCTAGAAGAAATAAATTTTTCATGATCAATTCCATACTTGGTTCGGCCAGCCCCCTCTTGGCCGTTTTTCTCCTTCTTTTTTTTTTTCTCTTTATTGTTCTTGAAATTTCTAGAGTGAGAAATGATGAAAATGATGAACTTGGTCATCCAATTCCCATATATTTAACTTCCATGTGGCCATGGCCCACATCACATGTGGCCGGCCACATGGCAAAAATTTTCATGAATTTTCTAGTTTTCAAAACTCACATTTTGGCCCCAAATTTTCATGAAATGTTTAACTTTTCATAATTCATTTTTGGTCCCATATTTCATGAAATATTAGTTTCCATAATTCCACTTTTAACCCCAAATTTTCCTTAACATTTCCATCCAATGAAATCATAAGCGACTTTTGTCTTAAAACAAAGTCGGAAAAATAGCCTTGTCTTTAACTTGTCGCAACTAACTTCGAATGTTCCGACGTACAAAGTGCGAGATATAACACACATGGCCGGTCACATGCCTCTTATTTTTCTCCAATTTTCTAGAAATTTCTCATATTACAAAAGATGAATTTGTGGCCTTACTTAGTCATTCCATGCATGTTTATATATATATATATAGCTTCCACAATTATAAAGTGTACACATGTGCCATTCCATGGCATGAAAATATTGGCCAACACATGGGTGGGGCCCACGGCCACCTTGGCCTTTTGGCCATTTCATGAAATCATTTTTCCAACTTTTAGCCTCCAATTTGTCCTTATCCCAAATTTACCCTTAACACTCCATACCAATAAAAAGGGTGAATATGCAACTTATGCATTCTAAAAAAATTATAACCTTGTTCCTAACTTTCTGCCATTAACTCGGAATATCCAAACGTACAAAATGCGAGGTATAACATATAATAGATGTGGGAACTCCGTGAAGTCTTACTATCTCCTTAATATATAACTTTGCATAGTCCTCAACTGAATAAGTAGTCCTAACTGGAAGAAAATAGGCTGATTTTGTCAGCCTATCTACGATAACCCATATGGAATCATACTTTCGTGGAGTGCGAGGTAAACCTGTAATGAAGTTCATATTAATTGCTTCCGATTTCCAAGTCGGAATCTCCATCTCCTGTAATAATCCACCAGGCTTCTGATGCTCAATCTTAATCCTGGCAATTAGTGAGACCGAGCAACAAACTCGCTATGTCCTTCTTCATACCATCCCACCAAGACAAGCATCCGAGGTCATGATACATCTTTGTAGACCCCGGATGAATGCAATAACGGGCATAGTGTGCCTCTCCTATAACCTCGTCGCCGTAGCCCCGCAATCTCGTGTACACATAATGGCTCTATCGCCTCTATATAGAAAGACTCCGTCGGTGTAATCTCGAACGGGGCCTTCTCCTTTTCAAGGGCCGTATCCCTATATTGTGCTAGGAAAGGGTCCTCGAGATCGACGTCACTTTACCTCTTCCATACCAGAAGATTCACAACTCCTCGAATGTGTAAACCCCACTATCTCGAGAATCAGCCAAACGAACTCCAAGACTAGCTAGCTGATGAATCTCACGGACTATTTCCTTCCTTTTTGGTTGTACGTCCGTCAAGCTGCCCATAGACTTACGGCTAAGTGCATCCGCTACAACGTTTGCTTTCCCCGGATGGTATAGAATATCGACATCATAATCCTTCAAAGAATCCTTGCCACCTTCTCTCGCCGCAAATTATGAGCCTCTTTTCGCTTAAAGATATACTGGAGGCTTTTGTGATCTGTATAAATGTCAACATGAACGCCATATAGATAATGCCTCCATATCTTCAAAGCATGAATTACCGCTGCTAACTCTAGATCATGAGTAGGATAATTTCTTTCATGTTTTCTGAGCTGCCGGGAGGCATAGGCTATAACTCCGCCATGCTGCATTAATACACAACCTAGCCCAATGTAATACCCCGCGTTTTCAGACCATGAGTTTGACATGTACCTCATCGTAGTAATGGGATGTTTTGAAAGGCACAAGCCATGAAGAGTACGTAACAACGAAGAAAAAGGGTGAATTACGATCTCGTAAGTCGTAATCGGGAAAGAATATTTTGAAACACGGGAACATGGCCATGATTAGTGTAATAAGTGATAAATATCATGTATGGAGAATTTCGGAATATTTCGGGATTGAGCAAATTGAAGAAAATATGTTCGACGAAAATTTGAGAAACGCGGGACGGATTTTAGTCAATTTTGGAGGCGCATATCTCGTAGTATATGTGGAGTTTTAAGGTGTTTCAAAATCCTAAAATGAAGTTCGTCGAGTCTAGTTTGTAATGCAACAAACCGTTCATTTATAGGACATCGGAGTAGAGAATTATAGACGTTACAAACTGAACTGTCGATGCGAAATAGCATTCCCGCGGTACCGCTTAGCCAAATCGATAAGATCAAACAAGATCGTAGCTACAGTAAAACCGACTTCAGCATTCCGTTTTAAGGGACAAAAATCTCATTTTTTTGAAAAGACAAAAAGTTCCCAATATTTTAAAATTCAGCCATAAAAAGGGCCTCTCATGCCACCTAAAATTGAGGATTTTGAGTGAAATTTCAAGTTACGAAGTACTAATCGAAGCCCGGGCAACGCATAATCATGAATATAATTTCATTTGGAATTAGAGGAGCATGGGAACAAGAAAATTTTGAAGAACTAAGTGAAGAAGGTAAGTTTTAATCCTCTTTTCATATGTTATGGATGATTTATAGTGTGTGGTGTGTGAAAATTCATGAAATATGGTATGTTGAAGTGAAGCCATGTAGGTGTTGGTTATGTTGGAGTGATGAACTAATTTCATTTCGTATGTTTGGATTGCTGTGTTGTGGATTCTATGGTGCTAACGAAAGTTTAATGGTTCAAATTGAAGTTATAGTTATTTTGCGGTTTGTTATGGAAGCTAATGGAATTTTTGTATAGTTTCTTGAATTTATGGAAGTAATGTTATGAACGTATGGATTGATAATGTAGTTTATGAGTTTTGGAAGAAAGAAATATGTTAAAGTTGTTCTTGTCGAGTTGGAGAGATTTCGGGTGGAGTGATGTTTTAATTGGATTGTTTGAAATATTGTGCGAATTGATTAAAGTGTTCTTGAATATTGTTTGAATGGTTTCGGATTAGTAATTGTATACGTGAGCGTTGATGTTAGTTGGAATATATGTAGTTGAATTGAACATAATTGGAATGTTGGCGAAATATGTGGAGAAGAGTTATTAATGTTAGAATGTGTTTTGAATTCATTATTGATGTTGTTGGAATGGTTGTTGGTATTGTTGTTGATAATATTGGCCGAGTTGAATTCTCGGGGATGCTGAGTTTATAGGGGAAATACTGCCCAAATTTCTGTAAATAAAGTGCGAGCTTGGAATTGGATTCTTCGATGCTTATAACTAATGGTTGATGCCTAATGACGTTATTGTAGATTTTGAGAAGCCGAGGCTTAAGTTTGGATTAGCGTAGGAAGCGGGCGAGGTATGTGAAGCTTATCCTTCTTTCCTTTTGGCATGTCCTAGACGCAAGTAAGTTGTGATATGTTATGAGCCTTGGGGGTAATTCTATTCTTAAAATCCGAGCATTTTTATGATTCATATTTGCTTCTTGATGTTGGCATCCTTAATGTGGTCAAGCTATGGACCGTATGTATTTGATACGATTGGATTTGAAATGCTATGTAACCGGTTGTTCCGCAAGGATCTTATGTCTTTTGTATGACTAAATTTCAAAAGTTGCATAAAAGTTTTGTTCTCAAAAGAGTTTTGTTCCTAAACGATTCCGAAACTACGAACGACCGTAACTTTCAAGAAAAGGCTCGGATCGCTTTGATATCTTCGCAAATGATTTCATGACGAGTAATGACTATGACTTTCGTAGGCGGGCCCGGATTGGGTTGAGTCTCTTCCGTGGGTCCCGCGACTTTTCCATGTTTGGTTCTAACGACCTATTTTTGAAAGAATTCAATATGACTATCTTTCCGACCCCCGAGTATGATTACTTATTTATCTGTTGAGTCTGAAATAAGGATTTTTATGTAGGTGATTTTGATACGTAACTATGATTTCTGAAGTTCGGTTTGATATGTTCCCGAGTGATATTCGGAAGAAAATCTGATTTGACTACTGTTTTGGCTTATAAATGATGGTTTGTTTTGATTAACCTATTAAGTCTTTGAAAATATTTTAAACTGTATTTGGTTACTCATGATTCTGTTCGTGTATTCTGTTGTTACATTTTTCGCCAAGTCCCGGGCCGGTATGTTATCGTGCGCACAATGCTATATTCCAAAGTATGATGTGTATTTCGAAATATGAATATGATGCGAAGTCCGATATGATATATGATGACATGATATGATATATGATGATATGATATGATATATGTTATATGTATGGATTCTGGAATATGATCAGTTGGTATCAGATCCGGTGGTGGGGCAAACCCAATGGTGGGGCAAACCCAGTGGTGGGGCAAACCCAATGATGAGGCAAAATTCCACATTGGTTTAGGCAAATCCCACACTGGTTTAGGCAAATCCCACATTGGTTTAGGCAAATCCCACATTGGTTTAGGCGAATCCCACATCGGTTAATGTCAGCTCATATGATAAGTTATGATGTGTTACGGTAAGCATTTTGGCATTCTGGTTATTATATTTGTCTTCGGTACCTCTGTTGTACGATTTGTGTTTCAGATGCAAGCACCTTGGTATTCTGGTTATTATGCTTACGTTCTGTACTCCTTACTTCGGTTATGAACTCGTTTTCTGTATGCTATGCTTTACATGCTCAGTATATATTCCGTACTGACCCCTTTCTTCGGGGGCTGCGTTTCATGCCGCGCAGGTACCTACAGATGCGTAGAGGACGTTAGCTGCAGATATTCCAGCTAGATTGGCGAGCTCCTTTTTCTCCCGGAGTGTCGCCGAGTCGCAGTGTTACAACTTGTGATATTTGGGTTATGTTAGAGACTTTGCGTACAATGTCTAGTGTATGATATGTCGACATTTGTTTTGCAAGCGGGCATATAAGCCGATGTATTATTGTGCATTATATTACGTATTTCATATGATTGCGTATTTTATTTGATTTGAAAAAGATGAAAAGCATGTTTGTTTTCCGAAAAATTTTCATTATGTACTTATGTCATGTTTTGCAGGCCCAGTATGATAATGAGTATTACGAAAGTCAGCGGGTTCGCTCGGCCCTAGGTAAGGGTCGGGTACCCATCATGTCCTATTGAAAATTAGGGTGTGACACCCAACACCGGAAGCATCACAATAAATGACATAACCATCTAGTCCCTCAGGAAGAGTTAAAACTGGAGCTGTAGTCAACTTATCTTTTCAAGAATCGGAAGCTTCGTTCACAAGCATCACTCCACCGGAACTTAGCCGCCTTCTCCGAGTTAGCCTCGTTAAAGGCGCGGAAATCGAAGCAAACTTCTCCATAAATCTCCGTAATATCCTCGTTAACCCCAGAAAACTACGTACCTCAAGAGGGTGTCGTAGGTCAGGCCAAGTCTTTACGGCCTCAATCTTCGTGTATCCACCCGAATGCCATCGGCTCCAATAATATGCCCCAAGAATGCCACCGAAGTCAACCGTAACTCACATTTAGAGAACTTAGCATACAATTTCGGTGCTGAGTACCCCAAGTACCGTTCTCGATGATCCACATGCTCCTCCTCCGATCGTGAATAGACCGAATATCATCAATAAATACAATCACGAACATATCTAGGAACGACTTGAATACTCGGTTCATCAGGTCCATAATGTCACACCCTAATTTCCGATAGGGCATGACGGGCACCCGACCCTTACTTAGGGCCGAGCGAACCCGCTGACTCTCGTCATATTCATAACCATACTGGGCCCGCAAACATGACACAAGTACATAATGAAAATTTTCCTTTTTTCGAAAACAAACATGCCTTTCATCCTTGTCAAACCAAATAAACTAGCATCGTATGAAATCTGTAAACATATGAAGTTCGTAACATAATGCATAATCATACATCGGCTTACATAGCCGCTTACAAAACTGACATATCATATGCACGACACTGTCTGCAAAGTCTCTACCAACATCTCAGATACCATACAAAAGCACTCAGATTCGGCAGCACTCCGGAGGAAATGAAGCTCGCCAATCCTGCTGGAACGTCTTCCGCTAACGTCATCTACTCATCTGTGGGTACCTGTGCGGCATGAAACGCAGCCCCCGAAGAAAGGGGGTCAGTACGGAATATGTACTGAGTATGCAAAGCAGGAGGTACAGAAAACGAAGTCATAACCGAAGTGCGAAGCACAGAAAGTGAGCATAACAACTCGGAAAACCAAAGTGCTTGCATCCGAAGTACAAATCATACATAAGCGGTACAGAAGACAAATATAACCATCAGAATGCCAAAATACTTACTTAACTTTCTTTTGAAAAACATTCCTCGCTCACGTATACGGATTTTAAAATAGAATATATCATATGAGCTGACATTAACCGACCGATCCTATTCCGAATATCATATATCATACTACATCATACTTCGTGTTCCAAAGCAGTAAGATACAAGAAACAAACCGAGTCATAATCGAAACGGTAAATACGTAAAGTAAGTGCAAATCCAAAATACCAAAGTGTTTATTTTCAAAATACAAATCGTGCATAGGGCTCTTAGAATATGGTCGCCCGCCCGTCGATGGCGCCATAACCCATCAGACTCCAGAAGATTTCATATCTCTGAAACCCGACATACCGCGGTCAAATACCCAGCGGTCAATATCACTCGACATACCGCGGACAAATACCCAGCGGTCAATATCACTCAACATACCGCGGACAAATACCCAGCGGTCAATATCACTCAACATACCGCGGACAAATACCCAGCGGTCAATATCACTCAACATACCGCGGACAAATACCCAGCGTCAATATCACACATACCGCGGTCAAAATATCCAGCGGCAATATCACACATACCGCGGTCAAAATATCCAGCGCCAATATCACACATACCGCGATCAAAATATCCGGCGGCAATATCACACATAATATCACACATACCGCGGTCAAAATATCCAGCGGCAATATCACACATACCGCGGTCAAAATATCCAACAAGTAATATCACACATACCGCGGTAAAAATATCCGTGAAGCATCACATAGTGCGCACGATCACACAACCGCCGGGACTCGCCGAAAGACATACAACAAAATGCACAAGCGAGTAATCGGGGAAACCATATGCAATGCAAAACATTTACACAGAACTAATAGGATAATCAAAACAAACTGTTATTTCAAAACCGAATCAATAATCAAATCAGGTTTTCTTCCGAATATCACTCGGGAACATATCAAACCGAACTTCGAAAATCATAGTCATGTACCAAAATCATATGTATAAAAATACTCATTCCGAACTCAACGGATCAATAAGTAATCATACTCGGGGGTCAAAAAGGTAGTCGTGTTAAGTTCTTTCAAAAAGTCGTTAGCATTATACAAAGGAAAGTCGCGGGACCCACGGACGAGGGTCGACCCAATCCGGGCCCGCCTATGAAAATTAAAATCATCATACGTCATAGGATCATTTCCGAGCATATCAAAGCCATCCGGTTCTGTCTGTGAAAGTTACGGACGTTCGTAGTTACAAAACTCTTTTGAAAACAAAACTTTTTATACAACATTTGAAAACCAATCATACAAAAACATATAAACCATATAAGGATGCCATCATCAAGAAGCAAATAAGTATCGTAAACATGCTCGGACTTTAAGAATAGAATTACGCCCGAAGCTCATAACATATCATCACTTAGCCATATCTAAGACATGCCAAAAGAAGGAAAGGTAAGCTTCACATACCTTGATTTCTTCCTAAGCTAATCCAAACTCAAGTCTCGGCTTCTCAAAATCTATAACACGTCATTAGACACCAAACATTAGTCATAGGCACCTCGGAATCCCATTTTAAGTTCGCACTTTATTTACAGAAATTTGGCAAGATTTCCCTGTAAATTCAACACCCCTAGAATTCAACTCGGCCAAATATCCAACAACAATACCAACAACCACATCAACAATATCCATAAGCAATTCCAAACGCATTATAACATTAATAACTCCTTTCTATATAATTCGACGACATTCATGCATATTCAATTCAACTTCATACATTCAAACTAATATCAACTATCGCATATTCAAATACCAATCCAAAACCATTCAAACACGATTTAAGAACATTTCCAACAATTCGCACAATATTTCAAACAATCCAATTAATGCTTTACTCCACCCGAAACTTCAAATTTCCATAAGAACAACAACATTACATTTTCTTCCGTCCAAATTCATAAACTACACCAAATAATCCACATATTCACCACATTAACCTTAAAAATACAAGAAACTACACTAAATTCACATTATCTTCAAACAGCCCATAACGTTCTCTACTTCAACTTGGATCATTAAATCATCATTTTCACCATAAAATCCATACAACAACAACAACCAAATCAAACTAAATAAAATTTGTTCATTCTTTGCCAAACAACACAACCCATATTCGACCACCCCAACCAACCCACAACTTTGATGATTTTCATCCATTTTCACACATTACGACAACACCGTAACATGTTAGATACAATTAATTCTTCATTCCTACACACCACTACATACACACGGCCAACACTTCAACATGCCATATTTCATGAATTTCATTCATTTCCACACTCCACAACATACACAAACCATTCATGACATATTAAAAAGAGGATTAAAACTCACCCTTTCCACTTTGTTCTTCACTTGGCTAGGTGTTATGTTCCGTATTTTGTACATCGGGACGATTCGGTTTAACTATGATAAGTTAGGGCCAAAACCATTCCGGGATGCAAAGTCGAGACTTTTGACCTTCGACTTTAT